>NW_026099574.1:26876013-26973272 GCF_025091365.1 Daktulosphaira vitifoliae
ATTTTTTTTTTTTTTTTTTTATTCATTCTCTTTATTTTAAGGATCTCATTTCAAACGAGTAACGATAATAACACGTCAGTGACGGGATAATATCCTCGAGTGTACATGTACGCAACGCTGTGTGTGTATACATACCTTGTTAGCGCACCGCCCACAGCCGGTCGGATTTTTAGGCCACACGTCGTCGTCTTGTTACTTTTTTTACTTATAATGATTATTATACTCGGGTTAAGCCTCATCACATTCATATAAATTGGTTAAGATTTTTTTTAATAACATTATTTCTCTTTCCCCCCGCGTACACCGCCGAGGACACGTTTTGGATTCAATAACCGATTACTGTTGATTGGACTCGAGTTTATTGTATTTTTACAATGGTATTACACATTATCATTATAATTATTATTCAAACTTAATACCGCAAACCGAGTTTAACTCGTCAACCGCGACTGTCCACGGCACCCAAACGTCATCCTTACAACGCAACACATACACTTATAATCGCTATCGAAATAACCGACTTGGAATTACGAACGGCCATCGTTCCTATACGAGTTGTTTGTTTTATTTGTAATTGTACGCGTCAATACTAATTTTACATTTCAGTGTTTCTAACTCGTTCGCGCGCGTAATTATAATTCAATTGGTCAATAAACTTTGTGCACGTCGTATCGAATTTTTTATTTGATTTTACAATGCGTAATATTAATATTTTTTCCCCGACAATCCTGAAAACGCTAGGAAATCATTTATATGGAAATTCTTCACACCGCCTGTTCCGTAAAAGTAATATGCTCTCGTTTAGTTAGCGTAAAATTACAATTGTAAACAACGATAAAAACAAACTGGGTTTTTATTTTTTTTGTGCACAATTCTATTTTACACATTACTCGCATACTTCAGATGTCGGTGAAAAGTATTAGTCAGTTCGCAGACCATCGAATCGTTCACAAATATTATTATGCGCGAAGACGTCAGCGGCTGATAACGTGCAGCCGGATAATAACTGTGTGGTTTATTTTACCGATTATTTTGCACCGAACGGTTGTTTGGGCTAATACGGTTTGATTGTTAAACGAATATTACACGGATCCCATTGGAACAACACAATCGCATAACTGTAAACGTTTACAATTTAATGGTATTTTGATTATTATTTAACTACTGCGCGCGCGGTCAACGTGAAATCGTGAGAAATTCTAATCTAAATAATTTCACCAGCATTCTTTGAGTTCTGCTCGAGTAACGTATTCACTACAACTTAATACCGACCAGATGATGTGTTACATTTTTTAATCAGAACGCGTAGCCGGCACTGACGACAGATGCTGTCCCGGATTAGGTATCATTATTAAGTCATTTATTACACGTCCGCCGCATCATCAGAGTTTGCGTATAAACACACAAACATTACACGCTTAATAGTACACCATTACATCATATCTACCTCAAGTATGTAATAATAATAATAGCAGCTCGGTCGAAGGGCCCACCGAGAAGCTCAACAACTACATTTCGGAAAGCAAATAAACCGAATTAACAAAGGCACGTTAAATGGCCAGGCCTGTTGTACCTGCGCACGTCGGTTAACAAAATGATATTAAAACAGAGAGCGCCGGCAAAACTGAAAAGAGTATCGTTTAAGACGCCAAAATCTCGGTAGTGTTAATTTTTTAATTATTACCGATTTCGGCCGGGAGAGTGATACGTTTAAATAGGTAATCATACAGTCTTATATTTTCCCAAGGCTAACTATTTTTACTTGTAATCACTAGAACGCGGGTGGTCAGCGTAGTGTTCCGTAGAGGTCTAGAGAATTATAATACAACTTGTTATTCCAAATAATTAAATACCTACTCGGAATAAACAACGTGCACTGCCGTACCCTAAAATTATCCTGTTGGTTTTGAAGACGAGGTGCAGACATATGCGACGGCACTCCGGACAGATTGCGTTTTTTTTTTTTTTTTTAGAAAACGTTTCTTTCCCATTGTATTATTCGTATAGAACTTGAAGAACAAAACGATAGAAAGTACTTATCGACAGTGAACCGCCATAGTAATATAATGTAATTCGAGGGGATAAAGCTCACGTCGGATGGGACGGTCGTGTTATTATCATACAACGGTTCCACGTAACGAGAATTTCGGTGTGTTTTATCGTGTTTGTTACAGATTTTTATTATTTTACCAAAAGTCATAACGCCGTAAAATCCAATGAACTGAATAATACGAGCGGCGCCAGGTCGTATACCGTCTCGGAAAGACTTAGAAACGCTCATGCAAAACGCGACAGCCAACAGGAAAAACGGCGTACCGTCACGGAGAGGATATTTTTTTACGAATATCCAAAATGTTGTAAGAGATGTTACACGTAAACACGAGAAATTATTGGTTTGGCTTGGATCCAGACAAAGGCGGCGGTGCAGTCCCTGGTGCTTTTCGAACTTTGTTGGTTTTTTCTCCACGTACTCAAGGAGGTGCTAAAAATTTACGACCCTTTGCATTCGGTGCACGATATTTTTCTTAACCGTCGTTTAAGTAACACCCTCGATAACATATTCATGCGTCCACGTGATCCCGAACGAAATACGCTACCGTCGCGACAACGAGCTCTCAAGGAAAAACTAAAAAAATAAAAAAAACGTACGCGTTGATTTAGTCGCAAGTTAATTTTCCCGTCAAACTTATCCCATTACGACGCACCCACGCCCCGTGTTGTCGGTACTCGATGAATTATAATGGGACACCAGACTTACTGTGTCGATGCAAAAAATATAAAACGTTATCGTCGCTCGAGCAAACTTGCCTAAGTGTTAAATTGCGTTTAAAACTTCCTAAACGCCTCACCGAAATATTTCCTTCGATTTTCTATACTAATTCCGCGCCGGCCGGTCGTTAGTGGAACTATGCTATTGTTTATCGTCTGAATAATAATATAATTATTATGAGCTACCCGCCGTGAGTTTTTTTATTTTCCTCGCCTTTTGTCGTACACTTAAACGTAATGTTTAAAATTCAATTGCACCTAACGCGTTCCAATAACGGGCGGCACACGTTTTAAATTATTTAATCAATACCACGTTTATTATTTACAATTACAATACAACTGTGAGTCACTCCGCTCTATATTTGCATTAGGCAATGCACTGCTACCGGAAACCAATCGAGACTAACGACGATTCGTTAAAAAAGATAACGCCATTATTATTATTATTATTATTAAGTACACGCCGTCATAAGGGTCCGTCTCCTGTAATGAAAACTCCCGTCGGCGACGTTCTTAATTACCCGAGGTTTTTTTTTTTTAGAATTATGTCGACCAAGAATCCGATAATCCCGAGGTGGTCGTCATACATTCCGAGATTTCAACACTTGCGGCCCTCGTTAGCACTGCACGACCATTACATGTTACCCGAATCCAAGTTTTAATTCCTCGGTTACAATTATTATTCCTTCCGTATTGCGGCACCAGTATTTATCACACAGGTACAGGACCGTACAGAGCCGGGGTCATCATATACATGTATTACTATGTTGTTGTGTACACATAAACGACCGGTGTTTCAAATGCAAATGCGACAGTCAAGGCACATTATTTTATTGGTATAGGAAATATACATATATTTATATGATTAAAAAAGAACGCTGCACTGTGTAGGTCTGACAATAATACACTGCAACGCAATTATTCATTTGCATTGTCCCCGTACACACTTTGAATATAAATTTCATTCAAAAAAGGTCTTTACCACTACGTTACGGCTGCATTCTTATAACCATCTACAAACAAACTAGAATTAATATCGAGTTTTTAATCCGTTAATTCCAAATATAATTCTCACAAAAAATCATTTTTATCCACAGAAATGAGTTTTAAAAATATTATATTACAATAATTAATTTCACTATTCTAGGTAACATAGTTTTTTACTATTTAATGAATTAATAATTTACTGATTATGTTTTTCAAATGATTAATCTGTTATATTATAAGACAAGGACGTTATTTTATGGGTTTATCAGAGTTGCGCACCCTAATTTTGCATGGAGCCGAGAATTCGTGTATTTTTTTTTACAAAATAAAATAATTATTTACAAAAACAAAACAATTAATGAATTTTTTTTTGTGTTTGAAATGTATCCATTTGAAAGTACGTACTTACTAAAAAAAAAAAAAAAAACTCCTTTATTTTTAGATCATAAGAAATTATAATAAATTGTTTTTTTTTTTGCATAACGATAATGATAAGTTTAAAAATTAATTATTAAATTTATGAAAAACTACTCTTAAAAAAACATTTATGAATAGTTTCAATAGATTTCATAGGATCAAACTAGTGATTTGTAATCGAACATATATTTTGTACATTTTATATATTTTTAGTAGAATAATTTATGTGCTAGTCAAAATCCTAATTGCAAATTATAAATTCTATCACTGAGGAAACTTTATTTAATTTTTAAGGATTCTTTAAAGTGTTCATGCGAATGATATGAATCCAAAATAAAACATACATTTTTACCGTGTTAACGAATTTTAATAAAATATAAAGTTATTAAGATTATTTAAAAAATATTCATCTGCGGCTCATATCCAAAAGTTGATATGTCACAAAAATGGGGGTTTGAAATTTGTATAGATAAAGATGTTATCTGTTGAAACACTCGCGGAGAATTGTGTTTTATGGACATTTTTCATTTGTTTTTATTCTCTTGAAAATCGCAAAAATTGCTTATCAACTTTTGAAAGTTACCACAGATATTTGTCTATAGTTTATCTGGTTTTTTTTTTTTTATGACAAAAATTAACAGAGTTGTAGGAGTTTTTAAATGATTTTCCATGTCCAGTGACGCTGAGATTATTGTAAAATCTAGTAGATATATTGTGACTTCTGAGTTTACCTTTGCCAACAAATTCATACAATAAAACAAGATTTACATAATAAAGACATCATGTATTTTGTAAACGATGGAGAGTGTAGGTTGTTCATTCACGTTTAACGGAGGAATTATTTTGTGTTCTAAACCCTTAACTGTAATTTATTTGTTTTTTTTATTTTTTATAAACATTTTTATGCGCAAAAGTGAAGGATCAGGTGCAATAATCGACTATATCAATTTGTTTAAATTGTTCAGATGACACAAAAAACCTAATGGTTTTCATACTAAACTGTATATTTATATATATGCCCATGTGTGAGGCATCTCTAATTTTACGGTACCAATTTTATTAGTGAACAGATATGCCCAGTGCTCTCACTAAATAGTTGTTAACATGATATAATATCTAAGCAAGTGTTGGAGTGAGCCCGAAAAATGTGTTATGATAAATATAGTAGCATCCACTTCTCACCTTCAGTCATTAATTTAAATTGTTAATAAATTCTTTTTATCATCTCATAACTACTCAGTGTTTTCCGTCATACAATTCCAAAATATTCTTTTAAATTAGCTTGAAACTCCACTTAGGGGACAAACGGCTGACAGTTTAGATTTTGTATTGAAATCGAAATACCTGTCATAAAGTTGTGTAAGTTATATCGTATTGTCATATTGAGTAAAAATTAAGTTTTGTAATTGTTATCAAACTTTTTTTTGGGGAAGAAATAAAAAATTAGTTGTCATGTTTTGAACTTATTGCAAAAGATTTTGAGCCTTTTATGAAATTTAAAACTATGAGTTTTCATAAAACTAATATGTCTAAGTAGTATTTTATGACTTTAGATCGATGGAACAATGTAATTTTAAACTTTGTTGGGCAACTTGAATAGTCGTTCTACGTAGTCCAGTGAGGAACCAGTCGTGTCTTAGTACAAAGGTGACTGGGTTCAATTCCTTTGGACTAGGCTTTGTAGGTTTTCGTGTCATCTCTTGTACAAGCAGTAGTTTTAAAGAGAACATTACACATAAGTAAACAATAATAATGATAACAATAGAAATCAAAATTAGTAATTTAAGTAAAATGTGTAGAAACTTGTGTTTAAACTATCCATTTATTAAAAAAAAAACAAAAAATTTAATTTTCAACATATTATAAATACTTAAGTACCTGAAGTTGATAAAACATATTTGTAAAATTACTCAATTAGTTATTTCTCTTATAAATATATAAAAAGCTTAATAATACAAAAATTTATCTAAAATTATTTAGCTTTCATGTACAAAATTTGAAAAAAAAATTTTTTTTATTTTTATTAATCCGACATTATCCAAAATATATCATTTTCAAGTGGCCTCAGAATATATTTTACAATAGGACTCTATCAGGTCAAATGGTTTCCAAATACCATTTACCTAAAAGTATGTCTGTAATTCTAACGGTTTTAAACTAATGTAGTGAATTACCCATAGGAAAAACATCAAAATAATTAATTTTGTTCTCTCAATTGATGTTCCGCGGGGTGCTCGATGAACGATTAAAAACTACTGTTAGTATACCTAAGTAATAGCATTAAGTAAACAAGGATTATAGTGGTCATTATAGTAAATTGAGTTATTATAACTCAATATCTATTTTAGATAACTATAAAGACAAAAAGAACAATAGTTTGCAATTTTAGGACGTTTCATTTTCTCGAGTATAATAACCTACTACTGAGCATTAAAAAATTGTGATATTACATTAGGCCTAATAATAATCTAAATAAAATTAAAATTTTTAAATAATTAGTTCACTATAATAGATTANTAATCTAAATAAAATTAAAATTTTTAAATAATTAGTCCACTATAATAGATTAACAAGGATAAAACAATTACACTAATATTGGTTCAATGCCGTGAGAGTACATGATAATTACTTTAATTTGAAATAAAAAAAAATCTTTGCCAAATTATGCGNTAACAAGGATAAAACAATTACACTAATATTGGTTCAATGCCGTGAGAGTACATGATAATTACTTTAATTTGAAATAAAAAAAATCTTTGCCAAATTATGTTNACTTTAATTTGAAATAAAAAAAAATCTTTGCCAAATTATGCGGAAAAAATATTTATATTTTACATACAAACAATATGACTTTTAGATATTTCACACAATTTAGATGAGTAAATTTATGAATTTTAATGATATACATTTTTAAATATTTTATCACAAACAATTTCAATATTTATCTAGTTTTTTTATTAAGTTAAAACACGTGTTTAATTATTGCCTATATATACTTAATAATTTGTTAATTTACATATTTTTTTATTAAAAATGATTAGTTTTTCTACTATCGATTGGAAATTGTTTTGATACGTGTTCGCTTTTCTATTAAATTAAATAATATTGTCAGAACAGACTCCATAAAATATAATAATATTTATTTTAATTTCTCATTAATACGACGTACACGCCATTTGTTTGACATAAATTGTTATGTCGCCAGATAAAATATTAAACTCACTGTCTATTTACTAAAATTACATTTTTTTTATGTTTGTTTTTAGAAACATTTTCAAAGGGTATCAAAAAATTGTTACCGTGTTTGTTCAAAAACATACGAAAAAAATTAACGGTTATATGTCAAAGTCCACGTGACAGAGATGGTTGTGTACATGTCAGCGTTTTACCATCCTACTTAAAAAACATTACACACTTATAGTAGTTCTAACTCTATGGAATATATGGAAACGTATACTAAGTACGCGTATTCAAGGAAAGTCAGTGAAAATAAAAAAATTATGTCTGCTGAAGTTTGAAAGAATAATAAGCAAAGTTAAGAGCTATAAATTAAATTCGCATACTGTCCAAGTCCATGTTAGTCGTAATAGGCCATAATTGTCAGTACACTCTAAGCTTGTTGGAACATGGGCAGAAATACATAATACTTTGGCGATCAATGGAACAAAAAAAAAAAAGACTTTAAACACACAACCTAATAAATACGGAACAACTTCCATTTTGTGACCAAACTCTGTTAAGTCTACCCCAACCCCCTCAAGAATAGATATTTTAATAAATGTCTATCTAAAGTTCATACCACAAATTTTACTTATCGAGTAGTAGAAAAATGAGCTTTTCCAACACAGATACTGTCATTAGTTTTTTTAATTGTATTCTTCATATACGAGTCACATGAACAGGCCTCTTTCATAACTATATTATCACCATCTAGTTCTAGTGAACCATAAGGTTTGAAAGGCTAAACTACAAAGCAAACTTTTTCAAACCGCGATTACAATTTGACGGAAAGACAAAAACCTTTAACAAGCAACCCGGTAAAAAAGAAAAAAATTTGGTTTCAAAACACAACACAAGAATCCACAATTTCTTTATTTAGTTTTAAATATTTTGAGAAATGCGTTCCAACTAATGTTATTCAATCAAAACTATTTCTTCAATTAAAATTCCAAGGATATTAAACTGTGAATGTAATTTAAACCAAAGCAAGCTTAAAATTAAAAACAACGAACATTAAAAAACATATTCCTCTGAAAATATTATCTTGGCTTAAAATCGTGTTCCGTTTTTTAGAGAAATTGTTTTTTTACAAGATTCCTGTGTATTTTAAATTGTAAATCATAATGATTACTTGTTCCGTTTTGAAATATATCAATTAAAATATTAGATCACGTATCATTACGACTGTATCCCATTTTTAAAATTTGCTCCGATGAGCTTAGTTTCAAATTATAACAGCAAAAAATTTAATCTGCTCATTTCCCTTTCATATTCCATGGATAGTATTGGTATCTCACAGGTCCATATTTTATTAATCCCGATGGTTGTAATAACATTTAAAAAAATGACAATTTTAAATCCTATGTGACGAGTAATTTTTCTCTCTCTTTTGGATTGTTCGACGACCAACAGTCATCGGCATTAGCCCAAACAAACGAAATCAGACGTCTATACTTTGAAGTCGACATTTCAAGCAGAACCGCTTTTTAATTATCAAAGAAAAAATGTTTACAGTATGAAATTTAATTACAATCTAATTTTGGACAGCCCGTGTTTTATATGACAACTTCTAATTAGTTTTAGCTGCACTTTTAATTTTTTCTAATCTCATAGGAATTTCATCAATAGATGTTCGTGTTTAATAAATAAAAGCAAATTAGTTCACGGTCAGTACTAATGCTGTCAGCGTTAGTTTGTCCAAACGTTTGAAATAATACACACACACACACACAAGTCAGTTTCGCTTTAAAAATAAATGTCAAATGAATAGTAGTAGTAAACATAGAAAACAAAAATATCACATGTGAAAAAAAAAACTGTTCTTTTGCTAGTGAGGAATTTCGTAATTGGACTTTGAGGTAATTAGTGAGAAATGTGTCGTAACAGCGGCCGATTCGAAACGGTCTTTTGAGAAGACATTTCTTTTATACTCAAACAACTCGACGGCGTCTCTAAATAAAACTCAACATTGGTCGGCTACAGGAACATTCCGATGTCGACTGACCAAAAATCAGAACACCGCTGTTTGAGACACGTCGCTTTGACCGGGTTTTGCGACGGTACGGACATGACCAGCGTACCCAATGAACGGGAAACAATCGAGTGGCTATCGGTTTAACGCTAAAATGTAAATGTCCGCAGCGGTATTGTAAACATCGCAGTTGTCCGATTTAACACCGTGCAATTGACCGAGCAATACATTATCGTCGCAGACATGTATACGCGTACAACATAATACACGATGGCCGCGCGCGCCAAAATTAAATCGGCGGCCCTTTATTTGGTCAGAGCACACACACACACACAGTGACCGTAATTGGGGTTCAAAGTTTTAATGTGCGCGTGACACCGAAAAGCTATTACGAAGGGTAAATTGTCGCGTGCACTCCGATGAGCTCCGCGCTGGAAATTCGGATATTTCGTGCGCTCGAAAACCGGGCGGACCGATGCCGTAAAATAGCACCGGCGAAACGAGAACCAGAAAATTGACGCCCGTTTGCTGTCCGTCCGGACGACGCATTCGATATGATGTATGTGTTTGTATATATTATGCTACGCGTGCACCTCGGGATGATGCACATTACTGTGCCATGTCAGTGCGATACGTTTTCGCACGACTCCATTAGACATTCGTCTCACGTGATTCGTCCTACGAAATGCTCATTTTTTTCGCCGTACAAGATATGTGCCGTACGTACACCGCGCATACCAAATGTGCGTTTTGTTTTTCAAACGCCATTCCGAATAGATACCATTCGTAATTATTATAATGACATCACAGAATTCGCCTACTTGTGTATTCCACTTGGAAAACTATACCACTCGATACGGCTCACGTTTACTTATTACTCATATTTATTGTTCTTATAATATCCATTTCGAAAATTAAATGACGTCATCAACACTATTCCAACGTCTTAAATCTTACGAGCAAACCGTTTTTTCTTTCCTTCTTACGACGAATAATGAATTATTTTACATGATTTTAAACGAGTTTACAAAGGCGTCAATACGAGTGGATTTTAAACAGGAAGTCGGACTAGTAAAAGTATCAGAAACGAGTTGAACGGCGTTAAAAAATAGATATATTTTGCTAATTTGACAAATATTTTTGCACGTATTCCAACAATTCGGAGACGTTATTTTTTTTCGCTGCGAGTGATAAAATGCGATAATATGCAAAATTCATTGTTCGCCTATACGTTATTATTAAGCGGTACTGAGAAACGAAGAAAAATTAGTTAATATTTCTGTGGCAACGAAGCTGCGTGTCGTTTAGACTATGAAATTTGTTGGTCCGTACACGGGATATTGTTCGTATGACACACGAGACAACGACAAATTGGCAATATTAAAAAAGAACGGCAAGAGATAGAACACAAAAAGAAACCGCACCGTTACCAATTATGCCGCCATTTAGCCATTGAGTTTCGTGCGTCACCGGTAATTGATAAAAAAAAAAAATTACTGAACACTCAACTCCAGACTATTACGACTAAGTACACAGTGATATTTTATTGGTGTGGGAGAACGGCACATACGTACGCTATACAAACGCCACGACAATCGAAAAGCAATCTTTTACCCTCTCAATATCACTATGTCTCGATGAATTAACGCGACAGGATTTAATTAAAGTTCCGGGAAAAACGTTTCGTTTGCGTTTAAATGATAAGCCGTTTGAACGTCGTACGGCGCGAGTTCGTTTGCGTACAAACGGATGATCGTCTCGTAGACAAAACGAGCGAGATTCTAGACTAGGAAACGATCGTCCGTTTCGGTAGCTGAAAAATGGTATGAAAAAAATAAAATAAGAAACAAGTTCCGCAAAACATACAGACCGTTTGAGTCCAGTCGGGCTATGAGGTCAACGACTAGACGACTATTAGGTGGAACGGCGAGTGTATATATTTTTACCGTTTTCTCGTGCAATCGATAAATTATCAGACAAATGTTGTTGCCGCGTAGAAATCGGTTATGGTCCACGAGTGCAAGAATATAATCGATCGGCCGGTACCCAACCGTTTTAGAAGAGTAAAAATTGCATCGCGAGTAATCCGAAGCCACGGAATGGTGACACAAACGAGAATCCTGGGAACTGTGAACGCGCAAAGACTCTGGCGCGTCAAACCGTTTACCGTAGTCGTGTGAACGTATTCTTAAATATTATTTACAACGCGTATGGATTTCAGACGAAAAAACGCCAGTCGAATTACAAAATAACGAAAAACAAAACAATTCGTCATGTTCATAAACGTCGGCTCGAAAATAATCGATTGCCGAGGGGTTATTACGAAACAGCGCGCGGCAGCCGTTCGAGTGAACATCAGCCGAAAACATGATAAGAAACGAGATTAGACAACAACAGTTTAACGAGTGCTGCTAATGAGCCCGTGTTATGACCTTTTTTACAATCGTTCCGACCCAATTTGTTTTTACCGACTATTGATAATATTGCGTCCGTCCGAACACTTAACCGCCGATAAGAGTTACAACATCGTACGCGGGGAAACATCATTACCTCGACGAAGATTATTCACCTCTTCCAGTGGGCCACCCGAACGGACTGCGACAGTGCCAAAGAAATCAAATATTTCACCAAGTGCGTTTTGTCTTTTCGTTGCACAATGCGCGTAAGCCGCGACGGCGTTACTGCCTACGCCGATCTATCGGATGATGGCCGGTAATTTTTCAAAACCGTTCTCTAATTAATCTTCTTGGTACAACGACCACGCCAAAACCGTGTTTCGCCGTGGATAAAAATATAATAAACACGGTGCGTGTCTTTCATTAGTGCGCCGATCTACAGTTTGATAATACACGGCAAATATAGAAACCACTGGCGAACATCAAATTATTAACATAAAAATAATCTCGTATAATTAACAACAGCAGCAGCGCCGACGATTGAAAGAAATTTACAAATACCGTCGAGCTAAAACTTTTTTAAACCATCATTATTCGAGAACGCATTTTTTAACGATTAAATCGATGCCTATACGCTGACGCTCGTTAATACGTCGGAGCTCTATTAATGATCATCACCACTTAGTTGATAAACATTTTGTAGATTATCGCGTGTAATAGATACAAACGTCCATACCATTGGAGTGTTGCGTCATTGAATTATTTACAAAAGTCCATTTTATTATTCCTCATTGCCGTGTTCGATTACAAATTCCCAATTTGTATTATCCGTTACTGATAATTACAACTCCGGACTGTAATGTATTCTGCCGCGGATTGATATTTCATTATCGATTCCGCCCGGAATGGTAAACAAATCTATAATTACGCGTCTTTATCGACAAATTTACACATTTCGCGCGAAAGAATACATGTTTTGAATTAGGGTTTTCTCCGGAAAACAGTGTGTCCATTGAGTTTTAATTATTTTTGAGTTGAAATCCAATTAGGACGTCAACTGGTCAACCACGACCACACGTGAGAAACACATATTGATTCAGTTACCATTGGCTTTTCTTAGACCGAATATTTTATTTATTCTCGGCTTGCAAACAAATCCCAGCCTTGAATTATCATCTATTTATAGATTCACAACGATTTATAGTCCGACAACATCGTGTGTGATGATAAGTGCCGGACGACGTTTTGGACAGATAAGAGTCGTTTGTCCGTCGCGCATAACACAACACCGCGTGGCCCTTAAATAAACCAACTACCGAGAAAGTATGAGATTACTGTACTTGTTTTCGCGTCTACAGGCCGACACGTCAAGCAAGTCGGTTCGAAAAGTAATTAAACAGTCTCCGCGATGTCGCACGTCAACGTGTCGCTCCTTAAAGTGAATCGATCGTTGACATTTAACACGCGCACAAAGTGTAGAAGTCGTTTCATTTGGAAGCATCAGGAAGTGTTTGACAGAAATAATAACAAACACACGGTTGAGCATTATAAATTATGACTTTTTATTAAAGCTATTATCATTTGTTTTTCATTATCTTTACACATATTACATCGAATGTGCGCCTAATTATATATAATACAAAATAAATCACATGACGACTAAAAACTTAGTACAAGTAACAGAGACGGAAAATAATAAATACATAGTAATCATAATTTTACGTAGTTAAACGAGGGTATAATAATCCGTTAAGCGGCTTTTACAATTTTAAGTCCGCCGTTCTTTTATTTTCATTTTAAGTACACTGGGTTAGTTGAAAAAATGTACAAAAAAATATCCGATAACATTACAATTACCAACGACTCGGAGCTGTACAGATCGCATAAAACTACTTATTAAAAAGCACCTGTACGCGTTTACAATGTATATAATAATAATAATAATAAGTATTAATAATATTATTTTGTTTAGAAAAAAAAAAATTAAAATTACAGGAACTTTTTCAACATCGTTTCGCGACGACAGAGCCTATAAATGTAACAAAATAGTATCAAAGTACGATTATACAATAAAAAATTTGAAACTGGAAAATATATCTATTACAGAAAATTGTTGTACGCGTCGTTGCAGTCGACATTGCCCCCCCCCCCCAAAAAAAAAAAAGCACAATAATATATTTGTATAAAAAGTTAAAAAAAGAAAAATCTAGTACAAATAATAATAACATGTCCACAAATATATTGTATCAATACAAGTTTTCAATTTCTTTTTTTTTATTCTTATAAAAATATGGCTTTATCAATTAGCTACAAGGTATCATAGAAACCTTCGAGGCCATTTCAGTCTTTTTAAAAATGTCTAGCCTGTAGTTTTGTTGTTATTTTTAAACAAAAGGTATAATACAAACAAAAATCATCCCGAACGATTATAATTATCTCGAAAAATAGGCTTATAAAATCTATATAAATTAAAACAAAACGTAAATTAAACAACAACGAAAGTTATTTACAATATATAAATTCGATGTACACGTTATATAATACAAGTGGTATTTTTTTCATTTCATTGTTTACAGATAAGAAGAAGCAAATAATTGCGGTGCGGCCACAATGTCCGCGCAGTCCGTGGGCGACTGTGGTACAGAGGAGTTTGTCAGCGTTCCTGAAATCAAAAAAATAATAAACCTTAATTAGTACGACAGCGTTTTGAATAATGCATAATTTTACGCGAAACACATTTGATGGTAAAAATAATAGCGCAATTTGTCTTTTTAACACTAAGAGGGGAACGACGATGATTTCGGTCGGGTTACCGATTCGGTACACATAGTCGGGCTAATAAAATAAACGATATGCACGGAGGCGACGATATAATATTATTACGGTCATTAAGACCACAGCAATCTTCTCCGTCGGCACGAATACGAGCAGCGCGTGTGAGCGTGTAAAAAACACAGCGGCGAAATACTGCGGGGGCGGGCGTCGTCGGAGAATATTTTAAAATTGCGAAGGAGCCACCGCAGTCAACGGCCGTATTAATAATGAATTCCCGTCGGGTATTCAAGGGGTGAAAAAGTAGTTTTCTTCTTGGCGGGGTAAATGTTATGACGGAGGGATGAAAAACAAGAGCCGAATGAGACGATTTGTATGAAAAACAACGACGTCCCGTAAAAAACCTTTTCGTCTTAGCGTCTCTCCTTTATATTATTATAAAGTGGTACACGCGTTGTTTCCGCCTCTTCCTCGTACTGAACCGACTACAGTGTATCGCCGGTACGATTATAATGCGGCAGTGAAAATAAAAACATACCGAAAGAGATGAACGAGATAAACTGACGAGGTATTGGCGTATAATGTCGCAAAAAAAAAACACACACACACACAAACCGAATCCGTTTCTCCGTCGGAATACAACTCGACTTTATACATAATACATTTTTTTGGGGGATCCTGGCGGTTGCGGTTTTCGCGGTCTTACCGCGTGATAGCTGCAAGGGGGAAAAAAAACGTTTATAATTCATTTTTCAACGCGTTATCGTAGAGGCGAGCGAGAGTAACTGGATTTCATAGAGGAAAACACCGGTCGGAGTAAAATAAAAAAACCGACATTTTCCAACTGCCCCGAGGAAAAGACGAAACCGGCGAGGAAACGGAGAGAGAGCGATCGAGTTTTTTGTGGCAGCCATGACCGGACTTCCGGCCGGTGCCCCATCGCAATTGGCTGTAGACACCATTTTGCCCGACGCGGTCCACAAACTGGCGTAGAAAATTAACGGACTGGACAATTAAAAACGTAAATTAAGTTGATTTCCTGGAATCCGAGGCGGCATTGTAAAAAACAATTCGTGCAGTGGAGTCGCGCACCGGATATCGGCCGTGTAAAATCAATACGTGCGAAGAAACCGAGCAATTTTCATGTTGTTGTTAAGAATTATTAAACAGCGTATTTTTAGATACACGACACGACAATGATAACAATGGTGACGACACGGAAAAATAAAATACACAACCGCCAGTTGCTATCGACGGCTTATGAAAAGCTCGGCAGTAATAACAACGACGTTTTCATAGACTTATAGTTGTTTTTAGTTGTCACGCCTATTGTAGCGCGTCATTGACACATACACGTCGATCGTGTTTTAATAACAATAACGACACGAGACCGTCCTACTACAAATAATCACTGCAAGTGTGAAACGACTTTGATTCCAACGCAAATTTCAAAAATGGAAAAAAAAACCAGTTTTTAACAGCGTATTTTCTCTGCATTTATAAACCGTAATTTATCGTTTTCGCGACGTCACCTATGCACTACTACTAAATATGTGAAAATATTTTTCCGGGAATTTTTTTTTCCCCTCGATTTCGGTCAAAAAAACCGGGGAGCCATACACAGAAGAACGTATCACCGACCGCATTATGGTAAATATGAAATAAAACGTTAGTGGAGAAAACTAGCTCGCGCCGCATCACCGTAATAAACAGTGTGTGTTTGGACAATAATAACATTTACAATGCGATTGACGTGTTGACATCTGCGCCAGGAATTTTTTACTGCGACAAACGGGTAACGAAAATTGGTTACGTACACCAGCAGACCACTGCGGACGGGAATGTTATGAATACGTATAGGTGTTTAGATGCACGCACGTCGTCTTCACGAAGATTACCGCTCATCATTATCACTGTGGTGTTGTATACACACGCGGATAGATGCACGGAAAAAAAAAAAAAACTAGTTTAGCCTCTGTTTGTTCATCGAGTACGCGTACAACATTTTAGATTATACGCGGTAATACGCCGCCGCTGACCAACTGTTTTATAAACCGATACCAACGCGTTTGTATGTATATAAACATCACACGTTTTTAAAAACATAAAAAATAATAGTGTGCCTAGCTATCTGCCGCCGTGGTACGGCCGCCATCGCGCGCGGTCTGCTCGTAATCCTCCTCACAATAATTGGTGGCTCGAGGGTTCTGCGGCCTTACAGTATAGTTAAGCACTACACCTATCCGCAGTGTAATTTGTACACCGTCAATGTATAATAATATCGATAACGAGCACCGACCCCGTCAACTGATAGTTACAGTGCGATGCGCTCCAAGATCTGTTTCGAAATCGTTCGTGAAAATCAGAGTACGCGACTGCACCTCCCCGGAGAGGGCCGTGAAGAATCGCCGGAAGTCACCAAACCTCATAAACGATTTACAGGTTTTCGAAAAGTCCGTCGTTGAAGCCCAACGATTTTTTTACCGATCGTTCGAGTACGCACTCGTGTAGATTCCGCCCGCCGCACTACGACCACCGGTCGGTAACTCTGCAGCTCGCACGATAACAATGATATATTATATTTGGGATCGCGATTATCCCGGTGAAAACGTTTTTTCATCAGTCGGCGGAAACGACAGACGCGCCGCTTGTGCGTACGGACACACGGTATAACGCGGTAATTGCGAAAAATGATTATAATATCACGGTGAGTATGCTCCACGCATTATTTTATTATTCCACTTCGGCCGGCAACGAGCGTTTTTGTCGTACTATTTTGTTTTTTATTATTATTCACCGCCAGCCGATGGTACTCAGCGCGGAGTATCGTCATAGCCGCCGTTCCACATTAAAATAGCTGTCGGGTTCGTTTATTTTTCTCACGAACCGCACCGGTCACGTTATGATAGACCGAACAGCAATATTGCACGTCCGCCGAACAAGAGATCGAGGGGAGGCAAACGCATCCTCCGACACACACTTACGGTACACTACATTGTAACAGCGCTATCGAAAACGGAGCACAACAATATGAGCGTACGTCATGCTAAATCATGTCGTACGCCTAGTTACCGTCCAACGTGTTCCGAGTGCTTTTCGCTCGACAACAGTCAATATTGGAGTTCATAAACGGTTAGTTCCCGTCGTCGGTTAGGTCTTTTTTTAACGAGTACGGTCCGCCGACACTCCCAACTGCTCCGTTTGCTATCGAGTTCCAGTTCTAATGTTTACATATGAAATCCATTGGCGAACATCACAAAACGATTTGTAGAGTCGGCGGCGGCGGTCGACTTGCACGGTGCCCGTAGAGATTTTTTGTAGTAATTTTTTTTTATTACGGTGCGGGTAAGTGTGTGTTTTCGTTCTCGTTTCGACCGCCTCGTCACAATAATACAGGTATTATATTATAATAAACGAGCTTGGCCGCGGGCGAACGACCGTCGAGGAGAATCGCCGACGGGCACTCGTAAAAAGCGTTTTGTTTTAATAATCGTCGAAAACATAAATCGTCGCGTGTAGATGTTAATGTGCCGACCAGCATTTTTATCGGAAATCTTTCGGACAAGTCGATTCGCGCAGCTTTCTATTTGTTCTAAAAATCACATTTGCACTTGGCCGGTAGGAAATTTCTCATCCCGTCTGTCCATCACCACAGTTATTAATTATACCGCGTGTGATAGTGGATTTTTGACCGGCGGTCACGTCGGCGCTAACGAGACGGCCGTGTAGGAGGAGGCGGATCGGATACCTTGCAACACATAAAGTAATAATTTTTTTTTTGGTGAGACCAACTGGAATATATATATATATATATATTTGTACGATCGAAAAACAGTGTTGAATGGCGGCGACGCGTGGAATTTACAGAAAAAACAACCTATGCATAGACGGCCGCACCAAAACCAACACCTTCCCCTCTTCTGCGTTGCCCGCACACCGCGAGTTGATCCTGCACCGTGCGGTTTGACACAGCACGTACCTAATAACACACAACTAGGTACGACTACCGAGCCACTACGGGCGCGTATGCTTAACGAGTCGGCGGCAAACCGACCGGTGCACATGATTACTGCCGTTATTGTTGCACTCTGAGAGGTTCGTGCAGTTTAAAGAAGTTTGAAGAATTTTGGGCTTCGGCGGGTACAGTCGTATAGAGTTCCACACACGCGTCGTCGTGGGTTTCGCGTCCGGCGGTTTCTTTGGGCTATTACGATTTCCCAGAGCAGCCGTACAAGTTATGGATAGTTACAAGTCATCTGCTCGGGGTACGAAAAGACAATCGCAGTACACCGTCTTATTGTTCGTGTACACAATTTCGGGGCACGCATAATTTATTGTAGTGCATTATCACATCAGTACTGTGTGGCTGCGCATAATAGAAGGAGGGGCGGCAACGCGTGTGGGCGACACGCGCATTCCTAATAACCGTTTGATCATAGACGTTTTTCAGATATGGCGGAAACCATAGAATATTATTAATTACAATTAATAATAGTTATTATAGTGGTAATATCTATTATTACTGGATATTATCGTGCGATGAGTCGGTGTTGTGGTGCGGGGCGGTCGCATTGTATTATCGAGAAGGAAAATGTTTTGTTAAAAAATAATTTGCGCTAATCTCGGTCAAGGTTCCGAGAATATCAATTACGTCATAACAGTGTTGATAAATGTATAGGCGTGTTCGTTTCCGAAAAGAAAAACAATAAGAAATGAACGACTGGCTTTTAATCAGACAGCATCAATAAATAGATCCAAACGGCGTCCAACGAGCAAATTCAATTAAGCTCAGCGAAAAAACAACAAACAAATAAAATTAAAGTCGATAGTTTCACTATCGTGTGCCGTGTATTGAGCGCGTTTGCGTACCACAGTAAACTGTTGTTGTTGTTATTTTTTTAACAGAAATCATCATTACTGTAAAACGGTTCCGAAAATCTCAACCGAGGTGGTCTTTCACACTCGCTCATCGGCGTTTACAGGAAACCGATAATGCGTTGCACGATAACACAGCCGTGGGCGTACTGCGACGTGTGACAGTAACTTGTGCTCGTCCTGTAAAGTACAATGGGCCACTCCGTCAAACATTTTTTCCACCCGTCCACCGATCGTTTAGGTTTTAAGTGCGTGCCCAACAGCCCAGTTCCGGTCAAGTGAAATAAATCGTAATACGCGTGACAAGGCGCGACGATGCGTTTTTTATTTTTTCATTTAACTCGAATTACTACCGCACCCCTTTCTCTCCACCAGACATAACCTCTCTTCGTCGTTCGTTCACCGTTTAATACACTCCGGTTAATGCGAGCCGGCCATAAGGTTAGCGCACGGCGGATACTTTTATTAACGCGCGTTATACATTGTCTCTAATTTTATTTTGTTCTCCGATCGAACCCCACGGGGATAGTCAAGACACAGTTATACTCGAAGCGGACGCCGTCGCCAACGACCTCGTTGGACCATCGTAAAAAATACACCCCACCGCGGATCACTTAACCGCGCGGGGGTCTCCTTTTTAATAAACGACGATTTCAATAGGTATAAAATTAATATATTTTTATTATCTTTTTCCGGCTTTCCGTATACGAGCTGGCTAAAAAATTATGCTCGGAGCAAATCGCACCACTCTCCAAAGTCGACCGTCAATTTCGTTCGAACAGTCACCCCCCAACACGACTGAGATGCAACACGAGGCCAAGTGATAAATCTACGACCGACAGCTGCGGTCCAAATATATGATTTTATGTACACGAGAACCACCACACGATGCGCACTTTTTGCAAGATTTTATCGTTACACGTCGATTGGAGGAGCTTAAAGCGGCAGGAAATTAATTAATGGATCTCATACCGTCGTCGTATTTCGTCTACAGGTTTTGTTCGAGGAGTTCCCATCGACTATATCGATCTATGTAAATATTTGTGAGAATAAGTTTCGCGATATATTTACATTGAAAATCGAGTCTTAATTAAATGTCCAGCCCCCTGGCTCACCGGTGAAAAAAAACTCGTCCCCAGATCCGCACCGAAGCGGTCCGGTCCAAAATGCTGACCGCACACAAAATTATACATGTACGTGCGTAGACGACGTGGTTCGGACGAAAACACGGAAAAAAATTCCATTTGGAAGACATATACTTGGACCCGACAATGACGAATGCGAATACAGCAGCGGTGTATACGTTTTATTCCCCGAGGTAATTACAATCAATCGAGACGTTTTACATAAATATCCAAGGAAACAGGTAGACCGATGATCGATTACAAAAAACCAATGGTCGCCCGAGATATATATCCAATAAAATAATCGACGTTCGCTCGAGTGTGTATAGGCCGTTAGTTCCATTAAAAATGCAAAAAGCTTACGTTTTTTTTCTAATCGATGGTCGAACGGAAACGGTCTGGGGCCTTTTAAGGTTTAACGGAATTAATTTACTGGGCTTCCCGAAAACTACTCGTTTCCTATTAACGTAACCAAAGTTATAATTAACAATAATTATTTTGTTTTAGTTTGTATATTCACAAACGAGTGTTTTCACATGGCTATCATAATGTGACGAAAAAACGTTTAAAAATAACATCGTTAGACTTATCAGAAGGGAAGTGGCGCACGCGGTTTCTTTTTCAATCACGTTTACCGCGCCAGTAAATCGGGTAAAGTTTCGGTCGTCCAAATCCGTATACTTATTGAACTCGAGATGCCCATTCTTTCGTAGAAGACCTTTATCTCCGGTTTCTTTTGGTAAAACCGACAAAAATCATGGTAATTGTCCGTTCGCGTTACTTAAGCGGTTTACGCGAAGGCGACAGCGACCGTGTTTATTTGGTTAAGACAATCTTTAAAGGCCGTCCGGAATTTTCGCCGCTGTTTGATATACAAGGGGTTTTTACTCCGACTAGGTTTTGTCTTCTTTGTAATAACACAGAGGAGAAAGGAAGAATAGGGGGTACAATAACCCGTGTCCGGTTACCGACAGACAATATGCGGTCACTCGCAGGGGGCTCGGATACTCTAAGCGTCGGTTTCATCATATTTCAACCAAACAACACCTTCGCTCGGCGCGGATATTGTTCTATTTTATTGTGGTACGCTGAACCGACCCCGACCGATAGTGCTTATCGGTGATGGTAACCGAATATATAAGTACTCCGCAAACAGACAACCAGTTTCGAAATTTTTTTACTTGCGGGTGTACTATAGAGATGCAATGGTGACCAGCACGCGCTACGTGTTCCTCCGGTACGACACGAGCAGCAACCGATCGAGATTTGAGACACATAATGAGTGCACCGAGTTCGAATATTACCACGATAAGAATAATAGCAGATTGTGTTTTTACAGCGTTTGTTATACGAGACGTTTTACGTGGAAAAAAAATCATTACTGTACAACGTCGATGAAATTCCCACATCAGCCGATGGTCGGCCATTGTTCGTTTTCGGTGGCGGTCAACATTGAAATCGCATCAAAACAATTAATAAGTGCAAAAATATTCACGTCCAACCCGTCGTGTCATATTCTACACCATTTATTAACGGTAAAACACCATAGTCCCGATTAGAGCACACGGAGAGAAAAAACGTTGTGAAGCGATGCGTTACACGAATATAACGTAAAACCTAATGACGACGCCGTAAGTCGTATCACCGCGATGTTACTGACCTTTTTATGTATAATAATATATAACAGTATTAGATGTAATATGTTAACAACAGCCGCATTGTATTGCGGATAATCGGATTGTGCTAAGAGCGCGAACGACGGCGGCGGCGGCGGCGGCGTTTACAATAAAACTTATCACATTCGGCCCGTTTTGGTTGATATTTATTTTTCCTCGAAAACGTAGGCAAAAAAAAAAAATTATCTCGATAATTAAAATATATATTACTTTGTTACGGTTGCCTAAAGCAATAAGTAGGTAAATCTTGTATGCATTTATTTTGTCATTAGTCACGACGAAGAAAGTCATAGTCATCGCGATCGCATTGTACCAGAGATTTAACATATACAGTGTAAAAATGTAAAAAAACAATAATTAAGGCGTTGGTTTTCACGTACGTCGCATGTTTTTTGATATTTTCATCGATACTGCCGAATACAATACGAAACGTCCGAATGTTTTTGGAACATAAACAATATAAATTCTGAATGATTGTTCTTTTTTTTTTTTATATAAACAGTGAAATTTAAGAAAACAGCACGAAATAATACACCGAGCATTTCCACTACAGGAATGATACAGTTGCCGTGCCGCCGGCAGTATGATAATGAAGATATCGTGCACGACGCGAGCGCTTCGAGAACTGATAAGACCACTGGATGAAAATCGTGTACAATAATGAAATCGGGTGATTACACTATTATTAAAACAGTGTACGGAAAAACGGTTCGATTAAGGAAATAACAATACGGAAAAAACAGGCATTGTTTCCTCAGATAAAAATCAGCATGTATATAATAGTAATAACAATAATAAAAACTTTGATCGTCTCATTAGTGGCCAGTCCGGGATCACGACATTGCACACGCGGCGGCGGTAAACGAGTCTTAAATTGACATATCAATTAAGCGCGACCAGAAGGCGTACGACGGTAGCGGCGCGAGGAGAATGTGCAATACACACACACTATATGATGATAAAGAACACGGTGGGAGGGAAAGGGGAACCTAATGACACACGTTCGCACGCACATACAAAGCCCGCGTCTTAATTGCAAACCCCCTCGGAGGGCGTCTGCGACGGAGGCGCGGGCATCGGGATAAATTACCAAAGGAGACGGGAAAAAGCGAGGGAAAACGTATATATATAGGTGTATGTAATAATAGGAGCGGCAAAAAAACGGCGAATCGAATAAGATTCGAGGGAAACTGATAATTTTAACGTCAGGACGTTAACGAGACGTTAAAAAGAAGATATAGGGCATAACTCGGTAGTAGTAATAATTGCGTGTACCTCGCCCACGTTTCCAACCGCCGCCGCCGCTAAGGCAGTCACGGTTTCGAGAGCAACAATTTTTTTCGTCTCGTGTTTGTTTTGTTTTCGCCGGACCGGCGCACTCCGCTAATTGCGTAGGGAGGATACCCTATTATTATATATTAGGCATTGTATTTACGCTTGTGTCCGTATGAGTTTATACGCGCTCTTCGTAGGTTTTTTTCGTTTTCTAGCTCGTTATAACCACCGCGTGTATTTTCGTAGTCCGCCCGGTCGACGGATTTCTATACGTGACGTAGGTTATGTTATTCTCTTGTTATTATTTTTTACGACAAGTGCCGTGCGGGCCACACACAAGCACCGAGTAATCGTGTGCGCATGTACGTGAATGGCAATCGAAACGATGACTGTACAAGCAATACTACCACGTGAACAATGCTCTGCGCGAAATTCGATCGACGGTGTGCCGCAAACGTATCGGCCGACTTGAGAAATGTCTAAATTTCGCGCTGCGCCCGATAAAACGACACCGCCGCCACGACGACAGTTTTGTCGAACGCAACAAAAAAACTTCCTGGGGTTTTCGGGGCCATACAATTACTCGGGACGGCGTGAGTAAAGCGCTAATTTTTGTACAACATGAGATGTCTTCGTCACAACATTTGTGTCAAAACGGTGTCGTCACAAGACCGGTTTACCGGTTCGCCGCAATATCGACGTTTTTCCGTGCACGTTCGTGCTCCGGTGCAACGAATTACGCGAAGAAGCCCTTGGGAGTGTCCGTGTGTGCGTGTACTCGAGCGGGCGCGCGCGAGAGAGAGAGAGACGGAAACGAGTCAATAAAAATTACACGGTCGAGGAGGTATCGTGGAAATCCGGTGTGTTTTTTCTTTATTTCAGTACTGACAAACCCACTCGGGTTGTACACCCGAAGGCGGCGGCGGCGGCGGTAACTAACGTCTGCACCGTTCGGTATATACGATGAAATGCGCGCGAGTGTGTGTGTGTGTGCATCTAGTAAATTCCGAGCTGTGCCGCGAACACGACATATAAAGAAACTGCACGCAGTAGCACCGAAAATCACCACCCCCGCCCGACATCGTTTGGGTCGCATTCCGTCAGCGGGTCTGCAAATGCCGGCGACGGTTTGTCACACGGCATTCGTCGACACGCGGTCTGTTTACACGGCCGAAACAATACGATCGGTGCCCGGACGTTATGATAATTGAATACGGCACATTTATCGTTATAATGCGGTTTTGCGCATTCTTTTGGCATACGACGCGCCAACACGAGACGTCGTCGAGAACGAAATGCCCTTGTTGTGAATAGGTAGTCCGTTACTAATCGTCCGTTTCGTCGTAATAACAGTAATTTTCGACGTGCATACGAATCATAATTGGAAACCGATCCGGCCCCCGGCCGTACCAACAACCACTCCGTCGGCCGGCATACCGATGCAACGACCAAAACGGCCCAGGGCGGACGGTCGTGTGTAAAACGCGGCGCATCTCGTATATTCACCTAATACGTTACATTATCACGACGGTGTGTACAGCCCAACGCTAACGAGACCGACACGAGAGGTTTTATTACATTATCCGACGGCGAAAAAACAAACAGCTGAAAACCGGCGGGTGAAAGGCACCAAACACACGCTGGATTATTTTATTCGCGGCCAAAAAATTCAATATTGTCGTTATTATTATTTTCAACGCGATCCGAATTCACGTTACGCGTCGAACCGAATTTATAAACTTCCTATTGGATTCCGACGAATTTAATTAACTTAACGTTACACCAGTCCCGTACGTTATTTATTCTACATCGGGCCGTGTCACATTAAACGGACGACGCGAGCATACGTGTATGTAGGTACTATTATGTTAATAACAGTCATAAATTACAATAACGTGGAACGTACCCAACAGGACTGTCCGGCATCTCGTCAAACTACGAAAATATTCTAATATCTTTATAACCATACAGACGTGTATGGCGGCCGGGGAATATTAAATACGAATTAAATACATCATTTTTACGCTTAGCGCGTATCTCTGTGCGTTGGTAAAAACGGTAGGTACGGGGGCGCACTCGAGTTATGATAATTGTCCAATGTGTATATTTTTTAAACACAAACGAAAATAATGAGCATACCATTTGTTATTGCCGGTCCGCGAGACTACCGAAAAACGTGTGACCGTTATTGCCCATTTCATTATTATTATGATGAGCCCGAGAAGATCTCGGCGGGGGACCTCTGCGAGTGTTGCGTATGTAATGTTTTCTCGCTTGTCCGCGTGCGCCGTGTACCTGAGTGTTGGAAAAATTAGCCAGAGCGACTCAAATGAGACGCGTAAAACGGCTAGCAATAACAATAACTGTACGGAGACCCGAACGCCATCATTCATTTTCAGTATACGGTGGCCCGACGTTCCGTTCGTTTTTTTTTTGTTCGTTTTTTTTCGAGTACCCATTTCTTCCTGAGGCGATGTGTCATGTGGTGTACACATGGATGCGCAAAGGCAGGAATGTCGGCACAGAGAAAAATTGACTCGTACCGGAGACTTTTATTCGTGAAATTCATAGTATTCGATTGAACAGTTTATTTGGCGTTAGTCTATGTGTATGTAAACAGGACGGCGACAATTAACGCGCGTTGGGCGTGCGTTGTATCGTTATGGAAGAAATAGTGAAGGAGAAAAAATAGTGGCCGAGTGAGATAAAAAAAAAGTATATTATAAAGCATACACGAATAGGAACCGGTTTCGTGTAAAACCAATAATTTCCCAACTATGCCGCCGATCATCAGACTGCTCCGTTCAAATGTTGGTTTATTTTATTCGATAAAAATATATCCGTTTTGAGATTAAACGTTTTTCCTAAGCTTCTAGGTTTCCACCCCTACATGGGTCAGTCACCCTAAATAGTTTGATTGACCTCAGAAATAAATGGCGTTTTGTGAGCGATAAAAACATTATACGTGTTAGAGTATATTATAATTATTAAGTTATCAGACCGACCGGATTATAACGTTTACGCGAAAAACGAATCCGTGACCCTCGATGGTCGTGTCGAGATTACCGAGAAAAGGGGGATGCGTTTAATTAACAATTTATATTATGCACGTACGCGTTACGGTTAAAGAACAATTAGTGAGCAATATAGAGTACAGATGGTAGACTACCAACGACAAATGATCGAAAACTCAATAATTAAACAGCGATGTGTGCCGAATTATTGTTATTATTAACCCGTCGCTGCACCATGTTGTGCACCGTCTCGATTACAAGGCAAGGAATTTTAACGTATTTCGTCTACCAAACTTATTGGGGTCGTCATAACTTAATAAAATTAAAAAAATTTATAAAAGGACTTGAGATAATTTCTAAGCGGAAAAATATCGACGACAGTGATTACTGCAAGTTTTGTACTAAAGTGAAAGTGATAGATTACAGTAGTTATCTCGACATAAGAAGACTGGATACGTAATTTAGACATTGTGGTGCGTTCGCAGTTATTGAACATTTTTTTACAAACTTAAAATAAAACTGTTAAAAAATAAATAAGTACTCACCGACTAAACGAAGTAAGTCCTTCCACCGGCCTGATTGTAAATCGGGTCCGGTATACTACTATACACGTGGTGTAGCTTGTGCCTTTGTTGGTAATCGATGGACACGTAACTGTGGTTGGACGGGTCCTCGTCTTCGTCTGTCGTCCTTTGGGACGATTCTTCGGACACGCACGAGCTCTGCGTGGGAGCTTGGGATTGCGTTATGGACGCGGGACTCATGCGAATCCACGCTTCTAAAGACGTCGGCGCCGCCGTGTACCTGGCCACCGGTCGGCCGTCGCATATCACTTTCTTGAGGTCACTGGTGCCGCCTAGGGGTTTGGGATCCGGCATCAGGTACCTGAGTCGGTCCCAAAACCGTTTTTCGCCCCACGTGACCACGTCACACGCTTTGAGCAGCGCTTGAAGCTCTCGATCAGGCGTGATCGTAGTGGTCAACAGCACGACCACCGGTTGTTTTTTCGTTTTCGCTCGTTCTACACACGCCTGGAACGCCGTTCTAAACACGGGCTTTTCCCATTCGTTTTGCAAGAACGACAACGACAGCACGACGATAATTCTCTTGGACGCGTCGGACGCACCTAAAAAGCTGTCCATCAGATAAACCGGGCTGATGACGTGGATGTCTCTGTAGTGCAAACACATACTGTATCCGAAACGTTCGAGACTACTAGACAATATGTGATTCACAAACTCCTCGTCTTTAATACTGTACACCATATACGCATCGTACAGTTTGTCTGTCTCGCCCGGCGGTGATTTGCACACACGCATTCCGTACCGAGAGTGTGCCCACAAACACAGATCATCGCGAAACACGAGAGCGAGAGCGATCAACACGAACACTACGATGAATAACGCCAGACTGGCGGCCACGAACGGGACATAGTCGGTGCCCAACACAGATGTGTTGTAGAACGGCCGATGGATACTCGGGCCCGAGTCGCGTTCGGCGAGACACTTTTGAATGGCGCTAACAACAGTTGTCGTTTTGTCCGAGCACATCATCGTCGAAGATGGATAGTCATTGTTTTTAAGCCATCCATCCAAACCGACAATAACATCACAGTCGCACAACCAAGTATTGCCAGCCAACGACACTGTAGTCAGTGAATTTGCACCACTGAGCTGCTGCCATGGCCGAAATTCGTTGATTTGATTATTTTCTAGGTGCAATACTTGTAAAGATTTTAGGGGTGCAAATGACTTGTTGGCCACGCTGGTAATTCGATTGTCGTTCAAATAGAGTTCGCTCAATTTTGACAGGGTTTCAAATTCACCGCCGTCGAGCTTGTCTAGTCGGTTATCTTCCATATGCAATACCCTTAGATCGGGTACGCCATTGAACGTCTTGTTATTTAGCAGGACTATGTTGCTATTGTTCATGAACAGTACCTGTAGTTTCTTTTTGCCCAAAAATATGTGCCCGGGCAATTCTCCCAAGTCGTTGCCGTCCAAGTATATTTCTGTGGCGTCCATCGGTATACGAGCCGGAATCGACTTGTAACCAGCGTTCGAACAATCCACTATGTTAGATGACCACACGTGATCATGGTAACACGTACAGTTGTCGGGACAAGTCATTTCACAGTCACACGCGTCAAAATCGCAGCACTCGCAAACGGAAAAACAATGTGACGTATATTCGCATAGAAACTGTGACGGTTTTAAATCCAACAGGGGTTTGTATTTTTCAGTTTTTGAATGTACCAACCGACACATAATCGAGTCCATATCCATAATACGGGGATGTTGACGCTGTACGCTGAGCTGATTGATTCGCTGTAACCATTCAGTAGTACAATCGCATTTCAGTGGATTGTCACCGATGTAAAATTGAGGCAACTCTTTATATTCGGGCACTGGGTCCAATCGTAAACTCGCTATGTCAATGTACTCCATTTTGTTGGCGTACAACACCACCCTGGACAAATTCGCCTTGCGTAAAAATGTATTTATTTTTATTTTGTGAATCAAATTGTTGTTTAGAAATACGCTTTCAACGCTGTCTGGTACAGAAGTGTCCGTAATTTCGGTCAAATGATTAAAACTGGCGTCCAACATTTTTATTTGGATGGCGTCACGTTGAACATAGTAATTTCCTAAATCTCTGATTTGATTTTTGTGCATATCCAACCATTCGACGCTGGACGGTAGGTAAGAGTAATCGAATTTACCTATGCGGTTATCAGATACGTTTAGCCATACGAGCCGAGACAAACCGTCGAACATGCCGTTGATATCGGTCAGGGCATTGCCGTCTAGTCGGATAGCGTGCAATGTACTTGACGTGCCGAACGCGTGTTGGTCGACGTGGACGAGCCGATTAAAAGCCAAGTTGAGTACTTGTAATAGAGGCATTGATGAGAAGGTATACGCAGTCAAGTTGGATATTTCGTTGTTGGACAATATTAAATTGTATAACAAGTCGAGACCGTCGAAAGACGTGTTATGAACGTGTTTGATAGCGTTTCCTCCCAAGTCTAGCGTTTTCAACATGTGCAGTTTGGATAAGGCAACGGGTACTTGCCTTAAAGCATTACCATACAATCCGAGATCGTGAAGATTGGTACAATTTTGAAATGCTGACTCGTCGATGACTTCTATGCGGTTCCTGTCCAAAAACAGTTGATTGATAACGTAAAGACCGGAAAAGTGCATAGGTTCGATGCGCTTGAGTTTATTAAACGATAAGGTGAGCGCGTGTAGATTACTAAGTGTTACAAACGCCCGATCTGCTAGCGTTTCTATATTATTGTGTTCCAAATTGAGAATCTGCAAACTGTACAGGTCTTGGAAAATATGAGAATCGATTTTCGTTAGCTGGTTATGACCAAGATTGAGCACTACGAGACGGACTAGTCCGGAAAATGTATCCTTGTTCACCCAAGTGCTGGTCAGCTCATTATGAGACATGTCCAACACGAGCAGCTGATCCAAGCCTTCTAGGAGTCCTGGAGCCAACACGTTAATTGAGTTATTGTGTAGGTACACTTCGCGTAAATACCTCGTGGAGTGGAACAATTCAGGAGGCAAAGCGGACAGACGATTGCTGGATACATTCAGTACGTTTAACGATGACAGACCGACGAAAGCGCGATCGGCAATTTGATTAATCTGATTTTCTTGGAGGAATAATTTTTTCAACGCTCTCAAACTGGTCAACCCGTTGTCTGGCATTGATATAATATCGTTGTTGGCCAGATTAAGGTCTTCCAAGGCGGTATTACAAGTTTTTCCGGGAGCAGTAGGCCCGTTACCCCAATCAGAAAAACCGAGCTCAAACACGTCCTGTAGTCTGTTTTTGGTAAGATTCAAATACTTCAAGCCAACTAACGGACAAAACAGTTCTTTAGGTAAATTCCAAATATTGTTGTCGGACAAATCGAGTTCCCTGAGCTGGGTAAGACCTCGTAAACTGTCCGAATGGAAATCCATGTTCATAGCAGACCAGTCAGCGTTGTGCGTACGGATGCGTAACTGTTTCAGTTCCCGAGATGTACTGAGCACGACAGGCGGCACGTATTTAATTTTACAGTACTCCAAGTCCAAGTGAGTCAGTCTACGGAGCTGGGTTAAGAAACTATTTTCGAGGCTGCTCTCAAAAAATATAACGTCACTACATTTAAGCGTCAAACTGGTGATCATATCCATTTGAGCAGACGTCAGATTTGATATAACTGCGTCCGCATTATTGATGGTTCTCAACGAACATTTGAGCACCACACGCAACGGTTGAGCTTCGTCGGTAGTTGTTAATCGCTGCCAGTCGCACACCGGGTCGCCGTTGTTGGCTTCCGCAGTACGCGCGCACAACCACATCGCGACCGCAGCTACAAAAAATAACGCAGTCGGAAAACATGCCATTTTTAATACACTTTCACGCATAACAAAAAAAAATCACTTTATAAACATCACCGAACACACATCACACGCGAAAATTGTTTCCGTTGGGTTATTGTACAATTTCAATTATTCCGTTCGATTTATACACGCGACCGAACACTACCGTCACTTCGATGAACGACGTGAGCAGTCCGTTCGATACGGTCGTCGGCGAGAAACTAACACTGTTGTACACAGACTGCAAACGCGATGTGCCGTCCGTCGACCGCCGGTCCCGTGGTACTGAGTTTTGCCAACAGGGTGCGCTGCGAGCGGGGTGCAACCACTTGTTTAGTCGCGACGCCACTACCGCCACAACCCCACCAAGACGAGACGCGGCTTCTGTGTATAAGTAACTGCGGTGGTGATATTTTCTTTTCTATTCATTCTTATTTTTTTTGTGTGGACCTCTCGTTTATACACATTTTTTTTTTGAAATATGTCGTTCGCTCTGCACACACAGAACAATAATGATTATGTGGACACTTACAATAGGGCCTTGGGATAACATTATGTTTTGGATACAAAAATTTATTGTGTGTATACATAATATCTTTGACCACCTGATTCATTTTTGAGGTACCCGTTATAACAAAACACTACATATTTTTATTGTATCAACTGTATATTATATCATTTAATTTTTCGATAACCATATTTTTTTACTCTCCTTTTACTGTCGGACAAAATTAGGTATAATCGAAACACATCCATATATCCGGCGGAATAATATTTTACGATACCCAAATGCTAAAATACCCACGTTGCGTGTATTCATAACAACACAGAAGCCTACAAATGAAACGTGCCATGGTTTTTGTTAAGTAAACTATTGGAACCTCTAAAATATTTTTTTCTATTAGCTCTAAATTTGTAATATTTAGTTACAGATATAGAACTATGTGGACTCAAAAGTCAAGTGTGGTCAAAATTTTTTATTTTGGCCACAATTCCTCAATTGACACTTTAATTCGACTATCACATTGGATAGCATATAAGATGTTTTAATTATACGTGTGCATATATTATCATTCAACCACGGCCAGATTAAGCTATTTGTAGGCTTTAAGCACTAATTTTAAAAAAATGTTTATAAACTATTTCCTTTTTGATCTACGCAGAATTAAGGCTATGACATAAATTTTTACTAAAAATATTCTAATCACAATGTTTTTAGTAAAAATATGTTTGAAAATTAGTCCAGTGCTTATTAGATAATACGGCACTTTATGTAGCAATATCATCCAAATTAATATTTTCATTCATAAATAATTCATCTCAACTGTACATGAGATTTGTTTTATGTAAAAATAAAAAATTGCATAAAAAATAGTAAAAGATTTTCAATTTTTCGTTAATAATTAATTTTATTAAAAAATGTTTCTTTTACATTAACTTAATATTATAAAAGTTTCAGATTTTGTAACATAAATGTAATTTATAATTTATGTTTGATCATTAATACGGAAACTTTAAAAATAATATTTGTAAATTATTATTATTGTACATTTTTTATCAATTCTAGAGTTGTTTGTTATTACGCCTTCAATTACATGACACGTAACTAAACTTACTTTCATAAACCTCTCGAATACCATCACTGAAGGCATTATTATGTTAAATGTTTCCTTTTTTATCTTTTCATTGATTTAACTTTTGATATCACATACATGTTATAATTCCTATAACATCGAATTAAAGTTAACATGGCTTTTTAATAACTACCATAATGACATGTTTTATTGAACATTTCTATTTTGCTTGTAAACTAAGTAAACTTAGTTTGATTTCTAGATAAAACTTCATACCTTTAAATGTAGTATACCACTTTTTTCAAATAAAATATCAATTGTTAAGCATATGTTAAATTAAATTCCTAGCATTATTATAGTTGAAAACACTATGTATTTTAAACAATAAATGACGTGCAGCTGCACATGTTAAATGAAAAGCCTACATCGTATTGCTTTTTAATAATAAATACAATTCTTGAGTTCAATGAAAAGTAGACTACCATTCGGAGTGGACTAATAGTCCAACGGCCCGGGGTAAACAATAATTGTGGCTAGCTCCAAAAAATATTTGTAGCGCTCCATAAAAAGAAATGAGAGTAATAAAAAAGGGTTTGAAATCAATTTTACAAACACGAATACGTTAGTCAAAGTTCGCCTTTGACTACTATCACTAACTAGGAATGACAACTTTCAAGTTTCTTGTTATTTTAACGTGAAAAATTAATAGTTCAAAAACAAAAAGTTATAAAATAATTCATTAATTAGATAATGATAAATATACAAGTCAATAAAATAAAACTTTTTTAAATATTAGAGATAAAAATATAATTATTTCAGTCATTTTGTTACGTTAATTTCAAATTTGCAATTACATGTAAAGTTGATATTCACGAACATTTATAAGAACATTTTTACCATAATTAATTTTTGGCTCAATATAAGTGTAAAATTAATATCTTTAAATAGGAATTTTTATAAGTAAATCAAAACTGTAGTTGATTAGATTGATGTGGTCAGAAACTAATATAATTACTATTGACAATAAATTTATATAAAAATCTCAATATTTTGTTCAATATTTATTTGCAGCATACTTATTTGATTACTAATTAACAAATTATAGTAAATTTTTAAATCAAATTTAAATCAAGTAAATTTTTTTTATGCTTTAACCATACCATCCTTTCCCAAATAAGAGGATTTTTATTCATTGATACTATGGTATGGCATATGGACATTAAACCAATATATAAAAATATAAATAAAATCGATCGTCTGATGTGAATATTTAAAGCCTCTCCTAGGAAAATTAAAAATTTCTCCTATATTACTGAGAACATATGAAAAATTTTACATTTAAGTGTACTACTGGGAGTAGCCTTAAATAAAAAGAATCATTACATGAATAAAAGAGATAATAAAAAGAAAATAAGGAAATCGCACAGGAATATTGATCAATTTACAAAAATTTTTANGGAAAATTAAAAATTTCTCCTATATTACTGAGAACATATGAAAAATTTTACATTTGAGTGTACTACTGGGAGTAGCCTTAAATAAAAAGAATCATTACATGAATAAAAGAGATAATAAAAAGAAAATAAGGATATCGCACAGGAATATTGATCAATTTACAAAAATTTTTTAAATGAAAAGGCAAATTAAAAAAAAAATGTTTTTATTACCTTAACAAAAAATATAAATTGAAAATTAATTTTCAAACATAGACATTTGGGCATTTTTATCATAAATAATAAACTAGATAATATTTTTTTCTAAAATATAACTTCTATAATAAATTACTACAAAAATATAAAAATAAAAAAAAATTGCACAAAATGTGATTTTATAAAATCATTTCTATTTTAAAAAATTGGCTTAAAATAAACACTTTCTTAGATAAATTTAGTATATTATGCATTGATTCGAAAAAGAAAACATTACCACTTAAATTTTCCAGTATGAAAAAAAAGAAACTTAAAAATAAATTATAATAGACAATGATAATTTGATAAAAGACAAAAAAAAAATTATAATTTTGATAAACCATTCAAGTTTTAAATTTCTATGAAAATTAAAAATAAAAAAATTTGAATGTGCAAGTAATACTGACAATAAATATTGTTTATTCAATAAGGCACTTTTAAAAGCAAAAAAAAAAAAATAAAACAATTTTTAAGTAACACTTTATATTAATGGCCCCATAAATTTGAGCATAATAAAACTAACTTATCTTATATTATAAATGCTAATTAAATGAGAACAGTCTTAATAAATAGTTACATAATTTATTTTAGTGTAATATAAAAAAAACTTTACATAAATATCTAATGAAAATAATACTGCTTTATTCATTTAATTAAGTTTTAAATATATTTAGAACTAATATTTTTAAACATTAGTAATATTAAAATTAACATTAATTAAATAAAAATAAATAAATTTGTGAATAATTTAATGATATGATAACCTAAAAACAGTAATGTAAGGTTTTCAGATTTTTACACAATTAAGTATTTAACACACACCTTAAATAAGTTTTAATTTTTCTAAAATTAACAAATAGTAAAATGTAACTCTATATGATTAATTTTTAAATAAAATGTCACTGTTAAGTATGAAATAAGTTTAAAGTGACAGTACAAAAATATATTTTAAAATTATGTATTATTATTAAAAGTAAGCTATAATTATCAAACATTTTAAATAAGATTTTTTATGAACTTTTTTACTATTCAATGTTTTTACCAAGCACAGTTATTATTACACAAAATTATTTCTAATATATCAATAATGTAAAGATTAATAAAACTTATATCTAAATTTAAATTTAATACTCAGTATAAATTTAAAGAAAAATACAAAACTATTGTTATATAAAAAAAATTTTATATCATAAAATAATAAAATAAAAAAATTATTTATAAAGAAATATAAATGTAAAATATGTTTAATATACTATAAACTTAGACACTATTAAAATTATAAAAATAATTTAATTATTTAATTATTTATAGTCTATGAGTAAATAAGAGTTGGGAAAAAATTATTATTATTTCAAATACAATGACATATTGACACCTATATTTTTGACAATTTGTAAAAGAAATATTTGTAATTTTTTTTTCTTATCAATAAGACTTTCAAACAAAAAAAACATATCTTCATTATTCATACTTAAACTAATTTTTATAATTTTAAAGCATGCTATAAATAATTAAATGAAAAATAATAGTGTCTTTTTATTTCTTATATATATATTCAAATTTTTGGCATATTCAAAAAAAAAAAATACTGATCCAAGACTAGATGGTTTTATCATATTATAATCTTTATGAATATTTTACAACTAATTTATTAAATATATTTTAAAAAGTATAAAAGATAAAAATCATACAGATGTTTCAGAATTTAACCTCAACACAAACCTATTTGATTTTGGGTTAATGACTTCTTCTGTAATACTGAAATGTGGCAATGTATGCACTGAACACAAAAGAGATAAATCATTTTGCCTCAGTTGGAATACTGTACCATTTTTAAGTGACCTAGTTAATAATTCACTACAAATAAGTGACCATGACTGAACTGTTTTCTGTTCTTTTTCATTCTAGAAATATATTAAAAATAAAAATTATTATATAAAACGTCAAGTAAAATCTTAATAGTTTAAATATACCTGTAATACTGGAGCTGCACTTAAGTAAGGTTCTAAAAATGCTTTAGGGGAAGCATCATGAGTTAAACATAAAGCTAAGTGTGACAAAATAGATTCTACAGTGTGTCTTGGCTGTTGTCTCGTAACTCTTAAATATTTTTGAAGTGATCGAGCAATAGTTGGAAAAACAGCTTGAGCTGCTTCATAAGGATCCATTGCAGAACCACCACCTAAAAACATAAAGTTTCTTCTAATTAATATCCAAGGTAATTAATTAAGACAGACTGGTGATTATTGTGTTGACAACTAAATATCTGGTAGAGAACTAAGAAAATGCCACAGCTGAGATTTAAAAATCTTATTTATTTTTCATTATTTTTATATTTAATTTATTTAAAAAGGAAAACCTATTTTGTTTACATTGTATAACAAAACCTCTTACAAATATATTTATAATAAATCCATAAACACATATGGAGTAAAATGTGGTAAAAATAAATAAAGTTCATTGACTATGGAAGCTTACATATAACTAAAAAAAAAAACTTAAGGGGATAATAAATTGGGACCCTCTATTTTTGCCAAAATGCTTCATTTTTTTAAAACAATATTTTATTATGAGTAGTAAAAAAAAGTAATTTCCTCCTGTTAAACATAAAGATGTGCCCCGAATTTTACTAGCACATTGGCACAAATATTTTCCCCCTCCACTCCTGAACGTTAATTGCAATGTATCTGTATACTATGTAAAATAATTATTTTTACCCTATTTAAATTATGCTATTTTTTTAGGTCCATACTTACCAGGATCTTGATGAGAGCGTTTTACATGAGTAAAGGCTTCTTCAGCTGCAGTCAGTAATCTTGCTCTACGTTTCTTAACTCTTCTTTCATAATCATGTTCTTCATAAAATCTTTCATTGTGACTTGAATCACGACGTCTTATATGTCCATTTATAGAACCTTTAGTATGACTCATTTGAAGAGTATTATTAGCAATTCCTTCAATATCATAAAATTTAAAGCTCGAAGCATTCTTTTTAGATTTTGAAACTGGTAAACGTTCTAAATATGGATTGTATATTGAGAAATCTGTGTAATATTGTTCTAAAACCCAAACAGCTGCTCGCTGAATGCTTAATTGACCAATAGAATAAGTATGACACTCTCCATCGGGACTTCTAACAACCTATTAAAAAATATTTCACTTACTATAAAAATGTATAACATAAGAAAATAAAATAAAATAATAAAATATAACACAAAATCAATAAAAATTGATAATGTAACAAATTTTTAATTCTAATATTGTTTTTTATAACTTGGTATATTGCAATATCAAATTGATTATAAACATTTTTTTTTATTTTATGATTTTTATACTAATATGTTACTATAAGGTGGTATTATTAGTGTTCGTTTGGCCCAACTGTATAATCTGCAATTGCTCAGAACTCTGAAATATTTTTCAATTTAAAAAGTCCATGAATTTTAAATATTTTAATAGTTATTATTACTTTTATTTTACTAAAATGAATATTATTTTTAAAGCCTAAGTATCTAAATATTATTATTTTTATTATTGTTAAATAAGGTTTTACTACTTTCAATCTAAATTGCAATTTTTACATGCTATTATTTAATTATTAGTATGTTATTATTTATAATTTTTTTTTCAAAGATCAGTTGAATTCTAACTTGAAAATTTTAATAATTTAAAATATTATGTCATATATATATATTAATTTTTTTTTTATGAACAATTTGTAAGTCATATTTTACAGAGACGGGAATAAGGTCATGTAAAACAAATCATTCCAATGATTTTCATTAAGTGTTATATAAAAAAAAGTCTATTTTAATATCCTATATAATTAATAAAAAAAATTATACCTAATTATGATATTAATTATTAAACAATATCAATATAATTAAAATGCAAAAAATTGTTGTTTTGTTAAATTATATTTTTATCACTAATAGTCATATAATTTAGTACTAGCAGTTATTACAAAATAAAATTTTGTTCAAACCTTTAAATAAAAAGCTGGTTGCAAATGCCTTATTTCCATTAAAACTACAGCAATATAATGAATACATAAAAGACAATCACATAAAGACGAAGCGTATGAAACCAATGCTCGATATTCAAGTAGGTCTTCTCCTGTAGCGGTTGCACGAACTCCTATTCCATAATTAAATAATATATTGGTTTACATTATAAAATTATAATTTGTTACAACTACAACACATACATGCTTGACTTATCCTAACTACTATATAACTTGTAAAACAAAATGAAAATATTTTTTTGGAATTTTATTAGTTGCATATTAATTTTTGATATACAACTTTATTATTAATAAGAACAATGCATGTTAGAAGCATTTGTATATTTTTTTGTATTACAACATTGTTGTACTATTTAAAAATGCATATTAAGAACCTTTTTTATTTTAAGTTATTTTGTTTTTGTAATCAGTGCTAGTCTTAGGATAATGCAATTAAAATATTTTTCTAAGTCTCTTTTGCATTTATGGAACTTATCTGGTTAGAAAAAAGGAACACTGAGAAATGCTTGAGGAAAATTATCATAACCCACATTTTAACCTTAGCATTTTGTAATTTCTAAGTGTTAATAATTTCTGAAATATTGATTTAATAGTTTTTTCATCTAACATTTTCTTATTTAAACAAATATTGTTGATATTTTATGAGGCATAAGAGATAAAAAAAAAAATTTAATATTTCAGAATTTTATTATATTGAAATATTATTAAAAATATATTATGTAAACCTATACTGTCATTCTAGTTAAAAAAGACATATACGAAATTGAAAAAAATTAATTTTTCTGAATTCATTTGTTTTTTTATAAAACTGATTAAGTAACTAGTATTTAAACAATTTTCAATGTAAAATCTAATAAAATACCAAAGTCTATAGGACAACTCTTACTAAAAATTTATATACATATTTTTAACTTTGTGATATCATTAATCTAAATCATTTATTATCTAAAAATGAAGCAGTAACAAGCAGATACATCTAAAATGCTTAGTAATTAACAGTTTTGAAATGTGGCAATTTTATAAAAAAAACATTGATATAGCATACAATTTATTTTTAAACCTATCTAGAGGGTCATTAATATTTCTTATCAAATGATTAATACATGATAATTTTGCCATAACCACTTACACAACATAATGTGACAAAACAAAAAAATACCTTTATTGTATGCTACTAAACAAAATGATTGTATTTGTGGGATGTTACTACGTTTTACTAGTATGAGCATTTTACAAGTTTTTTCTTAAGAATTAGGTCTATTTTTATAAGATACATACAAACCAAATTCTTAATAACTTAGTTTCTAAGCTGAACACAAAATATTTCCTAAATTAGCTCTAAAGATGCTCTATTAAATTCTATTTATTGTAACGTTTTTTTAATTTTTGGCATATACGTCCTTAACTAGGATAGCAGTATACTAAAGCTCTTAATTCGTCAGAGCTAAAAATGAAATAAAAATATATAGGCTATGTCTAATATTAAGATATCATTACTGAACAGGACTAGACTATGTATAATTTTGTTAGAAAATTCAATTTATTAGTTAGAATCATTATTATCCTGTTGATAAGTATTAAGAAAAAGTATTCTAATATATGTTATACTATTAAAGAGGAAAACATTTTAATGATTTATTTGAGCTAAGTATAATAATTTTTTTTTTTTTTAATATAAATGACAAGTTCAAATTATTAATATTATAAATTATCATTGATATTACAAAAATTATTAATGGACTGGAATATAATTTATTTACAGATTAATACTCATTTATGCAAACAATAATACCAATATTAACAGAATATTCAGACATCTTAACCTAATTAAAACCTCAATTTTTAAGGATTTACAATAATTTTAATTCTATTAACACATTTTTAAAACTATTAAATCTTAAAAAAAAATTAATCATATCTCTTTACCTTCTGTAACTTGTACTACATAAAAAAGCCAAAATGAAGTACAACAAATTGATACAAGTGCCAAAACCATTGCTCTAAATACATAAATTCTAGGCATGGTTGCTCTTAATGGCCGTAAAAATATTGCCCAAGCTGCTAGAGCCAGCAAAAACATTTTAAATGTCAATGATACTAGCACTCCTTTGCACTCAGTACCACAATTCAAAAGTGTTTCTCTTTGCTGTAAACTTAAATTTGTAACTTCCGGACTAAAAAATCCTAAATATAACAAAACATTTAGTTAATATCCTGTGTTAAATATTTAAAACTTCTATATTTAATTTAAAATTAAACTAGATATTAAATAAATAAAATATATCACTATATACAACAAAAAGGCAGTAACTCAAAAATTTGATTTTTGGATTATGAGGTATTTGAATTTAGATTTTAATTTTTTCATATTAACTTTATCAAAATATCGAACATTAGTATGAATCGGAATTAAACTACTTAAAAAAATTGATAAACATATAGAGTGTAATTAGAGATAAATTTTATTATTGATCTCTTGAAAAGTATGAAAAAGTGAGTTACTGCCTTATTCATTATGTATATTGATATTATTTCAATTAACTGCCAACAAATTACCTAATTTTGGTAAAACTAGCATGGCTAGGGGACTAATAAATGCAATAATTGATAATGAACCAGTGAGAGCTGTAGCTATGTAACGGTGGCAAAGAATAGGAAAACCACTTTTTTGTTCTATATCTTGCCACAATGCTCCCATTTCTTCCATTGATCCAGATTGTACTGAAGTGTTTCCTGTAATTGCTGTAGTGTTTTCACCCCAATTTTCATCCTAAAAAAGACAAAAATATTAAACAAATTTATAAAGAGTATGTTATTTCTCAAAGTTAATTTAAAAAAAATTAATTTCTAGTTAAAATACAATTAAAAAAAAATTATTACTTGAGGTAAAATTTGAACTTCAACAACATCTTGTCCATCACGAGTATCATCTAACATGACAGTAGTTTGATAGGGTGCCATAGTAGTGTCGTAAGTATTTATTAAGTTGTCTGAATACTTACGGCTTATTTTAGATGAAGTTCTACAAATTATTTTAAAAAATAAGTACATAAGTATACAAGATTAATATTAAAAGTTGTATACTTGTAATTGTTTGATCGGTGGTGACTACTAGATTTCAGAGAGTGAGTTTTGTATTTAGACTTAAAGCTATGCTCACTATGTAGAGATCGAAGAGACTCAGTATCCATTGTAGTTATCTAAAAAATGCACTCCACTTTAATATGACATTCAAAAATTATTGTAATAAATTAAACTATAACAATGAAATTACGTTTTACTTAACATAATTATACAATGTTTGATAGAAAACTACGTCACTTTATTGAATAATTGAAAAAAACTTTTAAAATTGTCAATGATATAAATTTAATAAAAAAATAATTTATTATATTTACAAATTATAAAAAAACATAAATAAGAACCAAATATATGTTCAGGTTAATAAAAAAATTGAATTTCAATAATATATTGTTTATTATGATAAACAAATTACAATCAACTCTAGTGATACTCTACACAGCGATATTATCATTTACTAAGATGAATTTTATCGTATGCCATATTCTAACTTTACATAATGTAAATCATTTAATAAATATACAAAACATAGTAACTTCTTTTCATCTTTTCATCCATGAAAGTCATTAGAAAGAAATAGATAAGATCACCATTTCTGTTATCAACTCACACATTGACTTCATAAACTTTATATTGTATAAGGTGTAAGGTAATTATTAATAGTGATTGGCGATTTTCAAAAGTGAATAAATTTAAATCAAAATGCAAAATATTTAAAAATCGACCAAAATGAATCAATTCTTAATTTTAGCTTCGATGCGAAGCTGAGTAGGTATTGGTTTTACTATGATGTGTTTTTTTTTTTTTATGTCTGTTTAACAGACTCTGTTACCACTTTTTCTCAGCTCTCACCAAACTGATTTCTTTCAACGATACGTCAAAATATCACAAATCGTACTAGTTGAAGACATTATCCTCAAATATTGAAAAAAATTCCCGCGTTTCCCGTAAATGGGGGAAACCACCATAAAAAATTACAAATTTTAAAATCGCTAATTTTTTCAATTTTTTTTACTTAAAACTGCCATAACTTTTTTAAAAATAACCAAATCTATAATTTCTTTTTATATAGATGCTTGATATTTTTACCTATCATTTGGTATATTTTTCTTATAAATCTGACCATTTACCTGCCCACAAGGAGAGATTTAAAATGACAACTTTTTCACAAAAAATTTAATTTTGAAAGTGTTCCAGAAAGTCTGACACTTTTATACATATCTTAAATTAAAGCTTATGAAATGTTATGAAAAAAAAAAATTCGGACTTTATTTTGTCTTCACGGTGAGAATGGCTACTGAATGCTATTTTTGTGTGAAAATTCTCGATTTTATATCTTACATTTTTTACTTTATAATGCTATAACTTATTGAAAAGTGTGTGGATCAACACAATTTTTTTATGAGAAATAATATTTATACCCCTTTTTCATTCGACATGCTTTATCTTAATCAGGATATTAATAAGGAAATAGCAGCTCATGTAGCTTTTAGAATAATCCATCAATTTTTTAAAATTAAGCACTATCTAAAGAATTACATTGAAGCATTTTTTTTTATAGTGATTTTAATCACTATCAAATATGAGTAATAATAAAACTCTTTAATAATTTTTAAGTACATACTTTTATTAACAATACAAATTTATTTTAATTAAGAAATTAATTAAGTAGTTTAATCACAAACAGAATCACACAGCAAACAAAACGAATGCAGTGATAACGCCGATTTAGTGGGAACACGGTCGAATGAAAGTAGTTCTCTCCTTTTTCGTGTAGACGAATATTCCATAAAATGTCAAAAATCGCGAAACTATGAAAACGCCAAGAGATGGCCTAAAACACGGACCACCTGCTACTGACGAGAACTTTCAAATAATTCTTGGGACCGCAGTTATACTCTATTAAAACTACTGACGTATATGCTAAACAAAACCATTTTTGAAATCTTAATAAAATTTTGTATTTAATGATATCACTTTTAAATTTACAAGTTAAACTAAAAAATTTAACACAAGTATAGATGATATCAACAGTGATTAAAATCACTATCATAAGAAACGCTACAATGAAAATCTGTAGTGTTTAATTTTAAGAAATTGTTGAATTATTCCAAAATCAAGGAGGGTAATATTTTTAACTAAACACTAGTAGTGATTATTTGACGTATAATTAAAAAAGTGAGAATTGAGATAAATGAATGACAGACACAAAAAAAACACCATATAGTAAAATATTTTAATATGAATAAAATTCATTTTCACAAAGGGAGACTACAATGGTGGTGTCCTTGATATTCATTGATGTTATACAATTTTAATGAGATAAGAGTAGAGTTGTTAAAATACGGTATTTTATTTTTTTGTTGTATAATATCGTATAATACCGTATAAATCCTTGTGGCACCTTATAATTTGGGGAAAAATAAACTTTAGAGTGATTTTTTTTCATAAAACGCAATAAATAAATGAGTACTTATTGAAAAAGCCTTCAGCAAAATTGATGAAAACAAAATGTTCAGAGAGTAATTAGTTAAAGTATTAAACTAAGATATTTCTCTATCCAGAATTCCTGTCTANAGAGTAATTAGTTAAAGTATTGAACTAAGATATTTCTCTATCCAGAATTCCTGTCTAGAGGATGATTTAGTATCAACTAAGTACCAACTATAGTCAATTTGCAACCAGAAACCACCCATGATGTTAAAGGTCTGAGAAATCTGCTTTTTTAAACAAGTATAAATACACAATTGGAATTTTACCACATTAAAAATTTAAAATTTTTAATAACATAATAAATAAAATAATAAAACTCACTTTTTCTTAACAAAAAAAAATCCTATCCTTTAAATAAACTTTTAAAAAATTAAAATATAACATCTTACTATTAATTTTAAAATTGATAATTGTATTAACATTTGTTACCTTAAAAATAATAACTTAAGCACCTTATCGATTATAAATTTTAATATCATAGAGTACTAAGAATTAATTTTTATAAAGTATGAAATATTTTATAATCTTAATTTGTATATGTCATGACATTATCAAATAGTTAATCTGTTTTATTCTCGTTTTTGCTTTGATGGACGACCCATCTTAGTTCGTAATTTGCAAATAATACTTTAAACTTAAACAATTTAAATCACAAAACAAAATACTTTTACCACAGAATAGATTCACCTGTTCTGTGCTTATATTTTCTTCCATTTGAACCGACTTGCGTTGGCGCTTAAAATGTGACAAGATTATTGTGTGATAATACTAAAAACATGCTGAGATCACGGTTATACCGTACACAAGTCAATTGCTTTTGTTTGTTATGATAACCATGTTTCCCTGGCGGATCTGACAACTAATTATGTTTTAAAAATATATCTATTAATCTACAATAATATTCACGATTATAGATATATTTTAATCTAATAATGCAATCCATCTATATCATTAATTACAATTGCGTATATCAATTAAAATCAAATCCAAAAGAATATAAATGTTGATAAAGCATTTTTTTTTTTTTTTGATACAGCCGGTATAAAATAATTTTATACGCGTGTATCATACCTTGTATCATACCGTATAATACATATGTATAATACCGACTCACATCTCTAGATAAGAGTCAATCAAACTTTGAATTTTATTTCCACCTCAAAAATAAACAAGAAAAAAACCCAGCACAGTGGGGGCGTGGCATAGTTGGGTCAAGTATAATGATATCTGACAGAGATTAAAATCACTATCATACAAAACTTATTAAAAACAATAAAACATTCTTTTTTCATAATATAGTATATTACATAAGCTTTCATTTAAAATATATTAAAGTGTCAGTATTTCCGGAATATTTTTAAAAGTTAAGTTGAAAAAGTTGTCATTTTGAATCCCCTCTGCGGTCAAATAAAAGGTCAAATTTATAAAAAAAAATTATATTGATTTGGTTATTTTTAAGAAAGTTATGGCAGTTTTAATTAAAACAAATTGAAAAAATGTCGAAAATTAGCGATTTTTAAATTTGTAATTTATTTGGGGATTTCCCCCATTTACAGGGAACGAGGGAAATTTTTTCAATTTTTGAGGTGATGTCTTGGACAAGATACGATTTATGATCTTTTGCCATATCGTTGAATGAAATCGATTCGGTGAGAACTGAGAAAAAATGGTTACAGACACAAAAAAAACATATCATAGTAAAATTAATACCTTCTCAGCTTCGCATCGAATCTAAAATGTAAAAAAAGTTATTTGACGGGTGGGGTTTGAACTTCGTACCCTGAGCGTAGAAGATGCAACACATTCGACGCAGCTATCGTGTAATATCACTACATATATTTGTAGCTAAAAATGATAATCAAAATTAGTTCAATAATTCAAAGCACCATTTTTTTCTTAACTCTATGAGACAAAATAATCAAAATAATTCTTAAATTTATATCTAATGTAAGGTTAGGTTCATATAAATTTGATAAAAATTGAGAGACTCATTACTATAGTAAACTCTTGAAAGTATTTAAAAATAAAAAAAAACATTAAACTCAAAAACGGCAGCATTTGCATATAGACAATAAGTCATCGGGATCAATTTATTTTTGAACTTAGAGCAGATAATATGAGCTTTATATTAACATATTTTGAATCTCGGAGTATTTTCAGAACATGTTCAAAACTTAAGTTGAAAAAGTTAAATTTTTGTGCAGAAGTTGCTATTTTGAATACTCTCCTAAGGGCAGGTAAAGGGTCGGATTTTCAAAAAATTTATATCAAATAAAAGGGAAATACCTAAATTTTCAATTAAAAAAAAAAAAAATATTTTGATTTGTTCATTTTTCAAAAAGCTTTTAAGAAAAAAAAGTTTAAAAAATGTCGAAAATCAGCGATTTTAAAAATAGTACTTTTTTGGGGTATTTCTCCCATTTATAGGGAACAAGGAAATTTGTTTAATAATTAAATGTAATGACTTCTAATCGATACGATTTGTGATCTTTTGATGTATTATTGAAAGAAATCGGTTTAGTGAGAGCTGAGAAAAAATGGCAACAGACATAAAAAAACATATCATAGTAAAATTAATACCTTCTCAGCTTCGCATCAAAGCTAAAATAATATGTATACACTATTTATATTGAAGGGTATAAGCTCAAAAATGTATGTCCCAAAAAATACTTTAAAAAGTAAAAAATGTCTAACTAAAAAATATAAAAAAAAGACTGTCTATAAGATGGTTTAATATCAACATTTTCCAAGCTTCAGAAACATAGTTACTAATACTTTTTTCCTAATTTCACTTTTAACTCCATCATTTACTTTTGTTACTATTTTTCTCGATGTCGCTACCCACTATGTGTTGTCACTTAAAATATATTAATATTAATTAAAAATAAAATATTTTATATGGTAAAAATATTTTTATTTATTTCAAATGAAATTTAGTATTTAAGTAATGGTCAACATGAATAAAAATGTTAGGTTATGTATATATTCTCTATAATATTTTTACTTATCCAATGTATAAGACTGCATGAGCAAATTTTTTTTTTTTTTTATCATATTCTAAATATACTGTTGTACATATTTTTAAAAAGAAAATTGTAGTTTTTATTTTAATTATCCATTTTTATGAGTACTTGGAATTACGCATAGTTCTTCTAATTACTGTCATCATCACCTTCTAGTATCAAAACATTTTGTTAGTTAATTTAATTGATAATTTTAATGAGATTCTTTTTTAAGTGAAATAAGTAAATTAATATTTAAGATAATATACACTATGTCGTGGATTTTTGGAATGGGTGGTAACAATAAACCAGAACCCCCTAATTTAGAAGATGTACCTGGTTTGTCAGAAAAAAAACCAACTCCACCTCAATCATCATCAAGTGGTGAAGCATATAAATTTGATTCTTCAGCATTAGAACGAGCTGCACAAGCTGCTAAAGAATTAGAAAGATCAAGTAAGTGTTAATAAACTCAAATATTGTTTAATATATTTGTATTAAATTGCTTAGTATGGTATAAGAAATGTTATATGGCTTTGTTGTTTGTCCATATACTACTTATATTAGAGATTTTATTATTATTAATTATAAAATATATATTGTGTCTTAGAGCATGCCAAAGAAGCATTAGATTTAGCCAAACTACAAGAAACCACTAAGCAAATTGAATATCAGTCTAAAATTAAAGAATATGAAATTCATTTGGAACAAGCACGAAATGAACAAAAACGAGCAGAAATTGAAGAAAGAAAAAAATTATTAGCTGAAGAAACTAAACAACATCAACTACGTGCACAATATCAAGATCAACTAGCCCGTAAAAGGTATAGTTTTTAATATATACAAATATTTATATAAATGTATATACGTATGGAAATATAATAGATATGAAGATCAACTTCAGCAACAGCGTGCCTCTAATGAGGAAAATTTACGACGCCAAGAAGAATCTGTTGCTAAGCAAGAAGCAATGAAAAAAGGTTTTATCATTCATATTAACACAATTAACATTAAATTTATAGAAATATTTTTGTTTAATATATAGCAACCATTGAACATGAAATCGAGATGAAATCAAGGTTAGATGCTAAAAAAACAGAAGCAAAAGCATTAGCAAGAGCAAAAGCTGAGAGAGAAAATCATGACTTAATTTTAGAACAACTTAAACTAAAAGCTTCTGAACATCGCCAAACTGTTTTAGAGTCAATCAAGTATAATTTTATTTTTGTTATCAAAGAAACATACAATTTTGTTCAGTTATTAAATATATATTTCTCACAGAACTGCTGGATCTATTTTTGGAAGTGGAGCAAATGCTTTATTAACAGATTGGGATAAAACATTAATGGCAGCTGGAGGATTGTCATTGTTAGCATTAGGTATTTACAGTGCAAAAGGATTTACTAACGTAACAGCAAAATATGTAGAATCTAGACTTGGTAATTAATTATATAAATATAATATTTTCGAGAAGTTTTTATTTTTTTAAGTTAACAGAATAATATTTTAATTTTAGGTAAGCCATCTTTGGTACGAGAAACGTCTAGATTTTCATTGTTAGAAACTGTGCGGCATCCTATTTTGACTCTTAAAGAGCTTAGAACAAAAAAAAGTAGTGCATTAAAAGATGTAATATTGCCACCTAAATTAGAATCAAGATTGGGGTGAGTTTTTTTATAATATAGTATTATTTTGTCATAATAATAATAAATTCAGGAATAACAAAAATATAAATTGTAATTCCTTTTATTATTATTTTCAAATATTTTCTTTGTTTTCCTCACCTTAATCCCAACTAATTGGAATCAGTTACCCTTATCCTAAACTTTCACTTGGCCCTTCTCCATTTTACTTTATTTTCTGTAACCTGTTTTCTCCACATACATCTAAGATGGACAATCCACCTAAGTTTTGTTAAGGACTCCTCATACTTTTTGAAAAAATATTATGCCGGCTGTCAACCTGACGTAACCTCATTAATGTCCTCTTACGATTGGCAAAAGGACCGTAGAAGTATTTTTATCCCCTATCCACTGGGATAATTTTTTAATTATTTTCCAACATCTACTATTAATCTTATAAGATAAATAAATAAATAAAAAGTTATTCATTTAATAATAAATAGTTTTGATACTGTGTTTTATTTATTTTACATATTATTTTAATCAAAATATTATGAATTAAAAATATCTGATAGTAAATTTAATTACATTATTAAAGTGATGTAGCAGTTGCAACTTTAAATACAAAGAAAAATCGTGGAATGTATAGAAACATTCTTATGTATGGACCTCCTGGTACTGGAAAAACATTATTTGCTAAGGTATTTTAATAACTTATTATTAATTTAATGAAAATAATAATGTACTTTTTTTTTAGAAATTAGCTATGCATTCAGGAATGGATTATGCTATTTTAACTGGTGGTGATGTAGCTCCCTTAGGTAAAGATGGTGTGACAGAAATGCACAAAGTGTTTGACTGGGCTATAAATTCTAGAAAAGGTTTATTATTATTTGTTGATGAAGCTGATGCATTTTTACGCAAACGTAGTTCAGAAATGATTAGTGAAAACTTACGTGCTACTCTTAATGCATTCTTATACAGAACTGGTGATCAATCAAACAAGTATATTTTAAATATATTTAATGAAAGAAAATGTTCAATATATTTTCATATTTCATAGGTTTATGTTAGTTTTGGCTAGTAATACACCAGAACAATTTGATTGGGCTGTTAATGATAGATTAGATGAGATGGTAGAATTTGGTTTACCTGGTAAAGAAGAACGCGAACGTTTAATAATGTTATATTTTGACAAATATGTACTAACACCAGCTACTCAAAACAAAGTGTAATAGTGTATATTCATAAATATACTAATGAAATCCATTTGATTTAGTACTTAAATTTTAATTTGTGATATTTTTTAGTAAATTAAATGTTGAGAAATTCGACTACAGTGCTTTATGTAAAAAAATGGCAGAAATGACAGAAGGTATGTCTGGTAGAGAAATTGCTAAATTGGGAGTTGCATGGCAAGCTGCTGGCTATACATCAGAAGACGGTCTTTTAACTAAAGAAATGATATTGAATCGATGTGAAGATGCTGTAAAACAACATAAGCAAAAGGTAGAATATAAAATGATATATGTTTAATATTACTTTAATTTTCTTAGAAAACTTTGAAAATATTTTTTTATACTTATAATTTAATTAATATTTAATGTAGATATTACAAAAAAAATAACCAACTTAAAATTTTCATTAAATTATCATTCTGATTTTTAATTTGTCCTAATGTTTTATAAATATTACAACAAACTTTGTAGTTAAAGTACTCCTAATTGATAATTAAGTGCAAGTTCAATTTTTTTTTTTATGGTTATAATAGTTTTATAATTATTTATTATAATTTATCTTATATATTTTTTTTAATTTAGATATACACGTATATTAAATTATTCCTAATAGACTCTGACATAGTAAGAATTTTGTTCCGGATACATAAGAAATATTTCCACTATCCCTTTAAATTAAATAATAAATTATATCTTCACGTAATGAAATATTTTTGCTATAGATATTTTCTCATCTTCTCTTTAATTATATCCCTTTATAATGCTTATTTTTGTATTTTTTAAGACACTTTGTTTAATAATAAATTTCAATTGTTGATTTTAAAATATTATAAGTATAATCAATATTAAAAAAATCATCAGTTTTTGTAATTTTATTTTTATTTTTAATGTAATAAGAGTGGGTTAAATTCATAAAATATTTTTATATGAAAAATGACAAAAAATAGCATTGTTTCTAAAAACATAATAAATAGTGCTAGGAGATTAGATAATTGTGTTTTAATATTTTTATCTAATTATTTCAGACATTTCAAAACTCACTGCTGAAAATAATACTAACAAATTGTTATATTGTTAAGATATTTTATCTTAAATATTATGTCATTGTAACATCCTCTTTACAATTAAAAATTAAATAGTTTTATTTTTTTATTTTGGTTAAAATTATTCTACTTCATTCTAATTGAATAAAAATATATTTTGCTTATATTTCATTTATAAACTTTATCAATAAATAATTTTCTTGCTGAAAGGATTTTTAAAATATAAATGTCATACTATATAACTTGTCTAATTATTTTTGATAACTGGTATAAATTTGATGACCCTATTGTGAATTGCTTTCAAGTTACTTTATAAATAAGTACAGTAATATTAATGTATATTTTTTCAGATGGAATGGATGAGTGACAAAGAAAAAAATGACTCCCGTAGCAGAAAATACTAAATTACCTATATTTTGTATTAACTTATAGTGAGTTGCTATGAGAATAGAGATTATTAGATTGTTGATTATTACACATTTATATTATTATGTACTCATTTTAAAGAGCTCCTGAAAATTCCATTGTGTATATATAAACTTTTTTGTAAAAAAAAAATGTTAAAAATTTTTTGGTTTATTTAAAATTCATGTTATGTTGATAATTTTATTAAAACCAAAATAATATTGAATTACATAATAGTAATTTATTTCATTTTTTAGTATACTTCTCGAACATTTATTCAATGTCAGTATTGATATAAGTAATATTTTAAACGTGTCTTGTTTTCTTGATACTACATTACTATTCTTATTTTGAGTGAAGGATTTTTATTTAATGAGACAAATCAAAAAATAATTTACCATAACATTTTGCAAGTGTGTATTAATATAATGATGCAAATCATTTTTAGAGGCATAATTTTAACTATACTGTTTAAATAGTTTTATATTTTGTTATGCATCATAGTTTTATATTAGTGCATTACTAACATTAAATTATTAAAATAGTTCATAGAATACTACCGATTTGGATTAAAAACGCTACCTTTTGTTCTACAAATTTCTTATGACTTAATAAAAGCCATGAGTATAAGGTCATTGGTAACTATACTCAAATAGTACGCGTTGTACTTTTGTAGATTTAATGTTACCCATACCATATATATTTATTTATAATGAAAAAAGTAAATAGTCATACCACTTATGATTCCTTATACTGAATAATGCCACATCTACTAAACATTTGAAGTTGGTTAACCAATGCTATGGTTAAACTGTTATCAATCTCACAACTGATAACAGGTGCTGCTATTCAAGAGCAACACCTGATTATAATGTTAAACGTCTATTCAAATAAAATTTCATCATGTTCTGCGTGAATAACTATTCTATGTATTAATAACAACAAATATTCATGTCACAAAAAAATGATTTTAACATCTGGATATTATGGGTATTCATCACTCTCTTCTATCAAAATCTGTATAATAATGTAATATTATTCTTATTTTTGTATTTTATGAACTTATAATTAATTAATTTCATCTTTGTCATTTAGTTAACTATGTGGTTACATTATGTTTTTGTTATTGTAGTTGATGATTGTATTAAGAATTTATACATTAAAATAGAAAAAAATATTAATTACAGTTCTTAAAAGTTTTTTAAATCCTCTATATTGACTTAGCGTATGAAAATATGTAAATTGCTCCTCATGGCTATTCATATTTTTGTTAATTGATTTAACTTAATTCTTTTAGTTTTATTTACCATTTATTTAAATTTTTTCTGATTACTGAAGTTAATAATATTTTACAGTTAACAGTTTAATAACTGTTATACTAATTTATAATTATTAATAACCTTTTTTCCCCTACAATGAGGTATAATTCATGTTACTCTGATTTTGCCTCGAACTATGGTAGACCCTCTTCTGGGTTCTTGTTAGGCTGGTTAACTATTAGTTTAATTTACTACCTTTACTTATGTTAACATGTTTTTATAAATTAATTTTAATATATTAATGTAATTTTATCTTTATATTTAATATAATAAATTGAAACACAAGTAAAACAACTAATATTTAATTAAAATATATAAATAGTAAACAAGAAAAAAATTAATTAATTTTTAGGACACAAAAAACTTTTTTTAAATAAACATTTAAAAGATATTTATACCAACATCTTAGGTATTACTACATTGGTAATTAAGGAATAATAGATAAACTTAATTGATTTTTTTTATAAATTACATGACATAACTTTGTTAAATATATCATAACTACATCTACTTTTTCCTCGTTCTTATTTCAACTTCTTGGGGTCGGCCAATATATCATAAATACATAAATATTAAATTAAAACACATAAAAAAAAAATTTCACTTAATATTTGTAAAATAAATTTATAGTCATAAAAAAATTAGAATAGAGATGATATTAGTTTTCTTAATTTTATAGAATGTTATAAGAATTAATTACCAAATAAAAGATATTAGTCATGAGTAATTGATTCCTATTGTTTGAATTAAATTTTAAATTAATGAAGTTATAAAATGCTTGTCAAATGAAATTCTATTAGGAATTTGCTACTGTAAAACAGAATAGTTAATAAAATATCAGAGAAGATATAAGTCATGAATACAAATATTATTTATTCTCTTAAATAATAGAAATTAATTAATATAACAATTTTTCTACATTTAATAAAATTAAAATGTCAACTAAACACAAGAATTATTACTTTATTAAAGTAATGATACTTCATACAATATTTTATAAAAATAACTTAATATAATATATTATACATATTTTTTACATTTCATGCTGAACATATAAGATGTAAGTAATAAAATGAATATCATTTTTACAAAAATTATTTAGTTTTAACTGTTTGTTTTCCATAAAAACTATCTAAAAACAACCCAGTAAATACTACAATGGTAGCAATCCACTGTCTAGTTAGCATTGGATTACCAAATAGTAATACTGATGCAAGTACAGTAAAGAATTTTCTGGTAGTTGTTACAATAGAACAGGGTAATGGTCCAAAATCACTGACAGTCCAAAATATAAAAAACTGTCCTAAAGCACTAAATATTGAAAACATCATTAAGTGTACAATTAATTGTGGATAACGTTGAACAAAACCAATGAATTCAAATATTTGACCAGTAACAATAAGAGCAATCCCTAAAAATAGCATTGACCATAAGTTCATGTTAATCATCATATGAGTAGATTTAGTTTTTGATTCGCTTCGCATACGTTCTTGAATAGCACCAGTAACACCATCCATTGTTAATGACAATATAAGAAGTATTTCTCCTAAGCCTAGGACTAGAAAAAATTTTAAAATTCAATTTCACAAAGTACAATAACTTGTAAAAAAAAAAAAATAAATAAACCACATTTTAATTCAATAACTTAAAAATTCTGTACTTACTAGACTCAGATCGAGATGTTTTAGATTTTCCATCTTTAAACATAAATAAAGCAACTCCAATAACAACCAACAACACAAATAAATATTTTTTTAATGGATAAGACTTTCTTCCTAAGATAACTCCCAAAATCATAACTGGTATAGGTTTACCTGACTTTGCAACAACCTAGAAATAAAATTTTTGATTTAAATGAAAAAATAATAGTCTTTCTATATCAAAACTTTAAATATAAAATATTGCGTATAGTAATAATGATTATGTGAAGTCAATACTATTTAATTTATAATTAGCAAGACTTTACTCTAGTAATATTATTCATAACATACATAGTTAAACTTAATTCTTTAAAGGCTGCGGAGACAAGGACATTAAATATTGTAATACAAAAAATATTTCAAATAATATTACAATAATTTTGGTCACTTTTATCACTTTGCTTTAAAACAAACAAAATAAATTTTAAATATTATGCTAACGATAAATTAATAATACCTGAGTTGGATAATCAACCCATTGTAAAGCCATATTGCTAAAAACCATAGCTATTAAATATGTAAGTGAACTTATTAAGTAATATGTAGAGCTAGTAGTATCCGAATCTTCAGGAAAAGCTTGAAGAATTACTTTTGCAAAAGCATAATTTACCACACATTGAACAAATACTAGAGATAACGTGTGAGTAAATTTTTCTCCATCTGTTCCATATGTACCTCTAGTAATTTTTTCTTGAAGTATACCATAAAAAAAATAACATACAAAAATTCCAGCAGCACAAACAACAAATTTTACACGTTTGTCCATATTAAATAACTAAGGATTAACGTCAGCGGTTATCGAACAAATAAAATGATTGTACGAGAGATTTTTATTAATTATTTTAGAAATTAAAAATCATTATAGATTATTACTTAATTTAACTTAACACTGTAGTTATTTAGTCATAAATATTTGAAATGTAAGGTGCACAGAACCCTTTAAATTTAAGTTTATCTAAATGATAACAAGTGCCACAATTCTACAATACACGTGTCTTTAAAGTATTGGATAACGTTATCTGTACGGTTGAATAGAATTTAAGTGTTATTTGTATCTTTAACAGATAGATAGCAGTAACATTAAAATGTTAATACTAATGTGGTTTAAATAACCATATGTTTATTTTTGAATATTTCAATGTTTTGATAACAGTTATGGTAATATGAAAACAAAATTGAAGTAGTAGGTATTTAACTATACGAAGAGAAATCGTATTATTTTCTCCGATTGTTTACAATACTTTAATAATAGGTTGGGGTTTCTTTAAAATTTAGTTCACCAATGACTTAACATAATTAAAACTCTTAATCATAGCCATGTTTTTGACAACTTTTTTTTGGTAACGATTAAATTTTTAATTGACTTAAAGCTATTATTATTTACCTATTTAATAATAATCAGTAATGATTTACTTATTATTTTTTACTAGATTATAATATGTTATTCTAGTATAAGACTCAATGTATAAATGTAAGTTCTTTTTACTTAACATAAACAGTCTCAACTACTCTTATTCTCAGAGCTAATTTTTTTTAGATTTAGAATGGCATCTGACGACTGCAAAACTTTAAATTATGACCAAGCATGCCTACAAATATGGGCTACAAATACTTCAAATACATCTCTTTGGATGCAGTCTGAAGAATGCTATAATGTAAGTTATGATAATAACCTATTATTAATATTAAAATAATATTAATTTAATTTATTTCAGTTTGAAATCAAGTTATAACTGTTTTACATTATTATAATATATATTTATTAACAATATAATTGATAAATTTAGTTATTACTAATGTAGGTTAATTGTTAAAATAATTTATTTTACAAATATTTAAGTTTTTTGTTAGTATATGTGTTATTATGAAACTAATAGTCGCATAAACTAAATGATTATTTTTTATTTTTGTGCATTGAAATAAATATTTTATAAATATTTAGAAACAGTTAGTTTTAAGTGTATAATTATTTAACCTATTGAAACTAATTTTTTCAGTGTGATTTATTAAAAGTAACAAATATAACCAACTATAAAGTAACAACTATTCGTTTGAAAACAATTTATCGTCTTTTGTTACATCTGACAAATGATCAAAACAATGAAAACTGCAGGTAATTTCATTATTTTATATTTTCAAGTATTGCTCTAAAAACTCATTAAATCTATGTCTGAACATTTAAAAACTCAAAAACTATTTTAAAAATTATTTTAATAAGTTATAAACCTGTTAGTAATAAGTTGATTGTCTTATAGTTGACAATTGTTTAATAACAGTAAAACATTGTTCAAAAAAATGTTTATAGTACTTAAAGAATCTAACTTTTTTATAGGATTTTATTTTTTTTTTTTACCATAAAACCATTAGTAAAAAGTTATTGTTTTAGAAGTTGTAGTAATTTTATAAGTTTTAAATTTAATACATTTTCTTTATTCTTATTTATAGTTTATGGATAATCACTAAATTTGGGGAGCTTATTAAATTTAAATTTAGCTGAATTGGATCTGCAAAAGTTAAGATTTTTATAGTACAATTATAAGGATAGAAAATATCATGGTAAAATCTATGCTTCTAATACTTATGGTAGAAATAGAGCACTCTATCGCTCCTCCACTTTTTTAAATCTTTAAATATTTATATCTCAAAAAGCAGTATATACCAAAGATTTTAGTAAGGTTTTAATTATAGATTGATAATAAACCCATAGATCTAAAGGCTCCCACATCCCCCACTATTAAGCTGAACTAGTTTCAGACAGAGTTAAAACCTTACCCCTGTTTATAATACTGTCAACAAGTAATATTTATATCTAGTTGTTAATCAACCAGTCAAAATATTATCAAGTCCATTTTCCATCTAATTTTAAATTAAATATAGGTTCTTGTTTAACTTTCATGAGTAATTCCTAAAAACTATCTTTAGATATAATTTTTTTTTTTCAATAAATGTTATAATTTTTTTTATGCATGATAAAAAAAAAAATTAGTCTAGTGAAAACTTAGAATTTTTATTGACAAACACAAAAAACCGCATATCATGGTATAACCAAAATTCCCTCAGTATCGGATTGAAGCTAAAAAAGGAATTAAATTAAATTAATCCTCTCAAAACAAATTTCTTTAAATTTTATTTCTTTAACTAATATTAATATTATTTAAATTTGGTTTTTTATTATTTATTTTATCTTATAGTACACTGTATAACTTTGAAGAACATGGTATTTATAGATGGAATATTACAAACAGTTCATATTGTTCTAAAATAGAAGCACTTTCACTTTCTCATGACTTTTATATGCGTAAGTCATTGTTATTAATACAGTTATAAATTTAACTATATTAATAATAATAAAATTTTTTTTAAGAACAATCTGAGTCTTGATTTTTAATCAATTATATTTTGTATAAATAATATTTTTTTTTGAAATGTACTAAGAATGAACTTATTTTCCATTTTAGCTTTTGTATTTGCATTGCTTCTTATTATACCATCTTTTTCCATTTGGTTTTTCATTACTTACATACAAAAAACTAATGTAGTTCCATCAGTGTTTCGGTTTTCATCTAAAACTGATTTGGATATTGAAAATGTAAGTGAAATAATAAGTTAATAATAAGTAATAATAAGTTTTTAATAATATTTATATTTAAATTGAAAATAAAATTTGTTTTTAAATAAAAAAAGGTCATTAATGAAGTTAACCTTATCATCATATTAAATAATATCATTACATTTGCTAATATAAAATCGTTAATATATTCATGTAATATTTAAAAGATAAATATACCTAAACTGTCTATTCACCATCAATAAATGTTTCATTTAAGCCATTCTAGAGTAAATTGAAAATTTAATATCTTATATGAAATATAAATCTTAAATATGATCTTAAATCTGATAAATAAAGTTATGTACAAAAATATGAATGAATATCTATTGGTTAGGTATCACATAATTTTTATTTTTTTCACATAGAATTAATTTTACTCTATCATATTTAATTTTTTTATTAAATGAATATTAAAAATGCTACAAGTTTGTACATTTTAGGATTTTGGTACAGGTTCTAATGAACCTGTCATTATTCAACCTCATATTCCTACACCTGTAAAAAATACAAGTTCCCGAATTACATCATTAGATGCATTTAGAGGGTAAGAATTTTACAATTTCATAATAGATGTTTTATAATATTTAAATAAATATTATAAGTTTTTCAATATATATATTTATAATCTCTTATTGTTTATAAATACACTTATTATTGTTTCAGAAATTTTTAAAATTAGCTTATTTAATATTTAATTCAATCATCCATAAACTATTTAAATTTTAATTAATTTTTAGAATATCAATAACTCTTATGATATTTTTCAACATGGGTGGTGGACGTTACTGGTTTTTTCAACATACTCCATGGAATGGTATTAGAATAGCAGATTTTATTTTTCCTTGGTAATTTATTAATATAGTTGCAGAATAATAATTATTGTTTAAAAAAAAGTTTTTAATATTTGTCTTTAAGTATATATATAAAGATTCCATTGCCAATAATCTACAAAGATAACTAGAAAATATTCATCACTATTTTTTTATCCTAAGTGTAATAACAATTAGCAAAGCTAAGATTTTTGTTGTGGTGAGTTGCCTTTTACTTTTACACATAATCAGTACAGGAACATAAAGAGTATTGTTACTATTATTTTACTTATTTTTTATGTAGGTTGATTCTCTTCCTGCTATGATCTGTTTGGTTTTGAATCAATTCAATTTTTCTTCTTTTTTTAAGTTATTTAAAAAGATTAATATTGAAGGATATTGTGTTTAAAATAGAGTTAAAGGAATTGTGCCACTCTTCTACTACTATGATTCAAAATACTATGATTGTTCAAAATAATTTACTAAAAATAAATAATTTTGAACAAGATCTTAGTTAGTTCCACATTTCTAAGAAAAGTTTTCAATTTCTTAGACTATAGAAAACTTTATCCTCACTAGCCCCCTTTTTCCTATTCCTTATATGTTAATATTCCTAATCAGTCAAAAATTTCTCGTGATTGCTGACTAATCACTAAATATCTTAAAATAAACTTTTGATTATGATACTGTTAAAACTATTTTGAAGGCATAATTTTATTCTAACTTAATAGGTTTTGTTGGGTAATGGGAGTGAGCATAGCAATATCATTACGATCTCAGCTACGATCAAGCACAAAAAGAAAATATGTATTTGGCCGTATTTTCCGGAGATCATTTGTTTTATTAATTATGGGATTAATATTAAATTCAGTACATCATAACAATTTAAATACATTTAGACCATTGGGGATATTACAAAGATTAGCTATTATATATTTTGTTGCATCTTCACTGGAAACAATTTTTATGAAGCCCCAACCATATTTCACGGTAAACTAATTATTTCTAATAACCTAATAATTATAATTTACATATTTTAATATTGTTTTACCTAGTTATAAATTATAATAACTAGAAAATTATTTTTATTATTTTATAGAATACAAAGTTTGATATAATCAGAGATGTTATTGAAAGTGCTCCGCAGTGGTTTATAATTATTTTATTAGTGGGTGTACATACAGCAGTTACTTTTTTATTAAAAGTTCCTGGTTGTCCTAAAGGTTATTTAGGCCCTGGTGGTTTATATAATCATTCAAAGAATTATAACTGTACTGGTGGTGCAGCTGGTTATATAGACAGAATGATATTAGGAGAAAATCATATGTTCTATGGTTATGCTAATGAAATTTACCAATCCAAACCATTTGAAAATGAAGGTACTCATTATATAAATAGTTTAACTATACTTTTTAAAATAATAGTTTGTTTTAATTTTTTTAAATGTTTTTATTATACTTATTTATTTTTTACATGCCCTCAACTAAGTAAATAAGTTATTGTATAAGAAAGTCCTGTTAAACTTACATTTTATTAAATCATAATAAATTGACCAAGTATAATTTAGTAAAGTTACTCATTTTTTTAGGTATATTGAGTACATTAACTAATGTTTTACTTGTCTATTTGGGCGTTCATGCAGGGCGAATTATTTTATGTTATCAGTACACTAATGAACGAATAAAACGTTGGACTATTTGGACAATTGTACTAGTAAGTAACCCGAGCAATTTTTCTCATTTATTCTACTTAGACCATTTTTAAATTATTATTAAAAATTAGGGAAAGATACATGTAAATTTATCTGTTATAATGTATATTGAATGTATATTTAACTATCTTATTAGGTAATATTATTATAACATAATTACCATAAAATGGACCAACTTAGAGCAGTTAAATACTTTACAGATTTTGTCACTTAATTTTTATAAACAAGTAATTTGTATTTCTTAACAATACTTGTAAAAATTTTATAATACTGTAATTTGATACGAATAAAATGTTAAAGATATTTAACTGCCTCTAGTTTAACCACTCCCCATTAAAATTCACCATTTGATGGTACTATTTAATAATAATTAAATAATTGATAACCTACTATTTACGTGATAAAATTATTTCAGTAAACTAGACATCAAACCAAGTCTATTGCTATTCAGGAAAATTTTTTTACCAAGATACCTGAAGGCCTTGACTAATCGACATTTTCCTCTACCATTTTTATATTCTACTTATAAAAAAATTAAATTTTAAAAGTTACTATTAGGCCAGTCAATAAAGGAGTAATTTTGGCGAATGGCGGAAAAAATTCCCAACCAAATTTTTTTTTTTTAAAAGTTGAATTAAGATATGTATAATTACATACTAAAAATCCTCATCGATTGAACTTGAGCTTTTTTTTACAGCTTTGCAAAAGTTCAAAAATATGAGCTTTTTTAATATTCTCAAAAAATATTTAACTTACAAAAAAAAGTTTCGTACAAAAGTTGTTTAAAAGACAATTTTGAACAAAAAAGGTATCGTATTTTTTTTCATTTAAACAAATATTTTTTGAGTTACATTACATTTAATATGAGTACTAAAATTTATTTTCCAATTTTTTAGCTTCGATGCGAAGCTGAGAAGGTATTGGTTTTACTATGATGTGTTTTTTTTTTTTGTGTCCGTTACCACTTTTTCTCTGCTCTCACCGAACGGATTTTTTTTTTATAGATGCTTGATGTCTTTATCTATCATTTGGTATATTTTTTTTGTAAATTTCACCTTTTTTCTGCCCACAGGGGGGGATTTAAAATGACAACTTTTTCACAACAAATTTACTTTTTCAACATAACTTTTGAAAATGTTCCGGAAGGTCTGACACTTTTATATATATCTTAAATTAAAGCTAATGTAATGTACTTTAATTTGAAAAAAAAAANAGTTACATTACATTTAATATGAGTACTAAAATTTATTTTCCAATTTTTTTCATTTTACGGTTACTTTTTATCATGTTATACTTACATTAGACACAATGTTATAAATGTATATGTGTGTATGTGTGAGTTTATTTATTTATAGTATCATTAAAGTGTAGTGTATATTAAGATACAACCGATAGAGTAGGTAATTGATTTGACGCTATATTGTTTAAACCCAACTAAATGCTAAATTGTACATTTCCAAAGAACAATTATATTATGACAATTGCAACTGGAATTTCTGCTAATAATAAAAATTGTCATAAAACGGCGTTTAGTCAAGTGCTGGAGCTGGTAAAAATTTTGGCTGCCGAAAAACAGTGCTTAAATGTTTTATTATTTGTGAAAATTGCAAAGGTCAATGGCGTACAAATTCAATAGAAATAAAGATTGAAGATTAAGAAAATTGTACTTTTGTTGAAGATATATTCTATCAAAATTTAGAATGGGAAAATGATTATGAAAATGGAAAAAAATTTTGTTTGATACATTTGTCAAATAACTTTATAGTGGAGAAATCCTCCATCGATTACATACTTTGCACTAGTAATGCATATAACTTGTATTTAGGATATAAATAAGGAAATAGGAGATCATGTAGCTTTTGTAATAATCCATTAATATTTTTAAATTAAACACTATCTACAGATTTGCATCTAGGCGTTTTTTTTTTTAATCACTGTCACATATCATCTATACTGCACCCAATTATACACAATGTGCCGGGACACTGCTGGTTTTTTTTTTAAATAGCGTTTAGTTGAAATAGTAGCAATGGGTTTACTTTAATCATTTCATTATTAATTTTAGCAATAGAAGTTATTGAAGATACAGTTAAAACTTTATTTGACCTATTAAGATTTATATCATGAATGTTATTATCATTGAGTTTACTAGAACAAGACCAATTTTAGACACTTTATGACAATTAATTTTATCATTACCAGAAATTCTGGCTGGCTTGACAAAAGAGAACATGAGGTAGGTGAAATGAGGAGATCAGTGACAATAGGCGAGAGTGTGAATGGGGAGGTAGAAAGTTTTAAGTATTTAGGATCAGTAGTGCAAAAGAGCGGTGGTATTGACGAGAATGTAAGACACATGATTAAGTACGGGTGGTTAAAGTAGAGAGAAGCGTCTGGTGTCTTATGGGATAAAAGAATTCCAATGAGGCTAAAAGGTAAATTCTACAACAATGTAGTGAGACCAGCTATGATGTATCGTTCAGAGTGTTGGGTGGTTGATAAGAAAGTAGAGCAGAGAATGAGTGTAGCAGAGATGAAAATGCTTATAGTTGGATGAGTGGAGTGACTAGAAAAGATAGAATAAGGAACGAGCAAATAAGAGGGAGTATAAGTGTAGCGTTAATCGTGGATAAGATGAGAGAAAATAGACTTAGATGATTTAGTCATGTTATGAGGAAAGAAGAATCGGAAGCTGTAAGAACAGTTATAGAAATGAATGTTGAAGAAAGAAGAGGTAGAGGAAGACCAAAAAAAAGATTGAGGGATATTATTGAATGCGATATGAGGACAGCTGATGTGAGCGTAGATGATGTGGGAGATCGTGTCAAGTGGATGTTTAGGATGAGGGTGGCCAACCCCAAGTAGTTGGGATTAAGGCAAAGAAAAAGAAAAAGATTAGCAGAAACTCCGGTTGCAATTGTCATAATATAATTGTTCTTTGGAAATGTACAATTTAGCATTTAGTTGGGTTTAAACAATATAGCGTCAAATCAATTACCTACTCTATCGGTTGTATCTTAATATACACTACACTTTAATGATACAATAAATAAATAAACTCACACATACACACATATACATTTATAACATTGTGTCTAATGTAAGTATAACATGATAAAAAGTAACCGTAAGATGAAAAAAATTAGAAAATAAATTTTAGTACTCATATTAAATGTAATGTAACTCAAAAAATATTTGTTTAAATGAAAAAAAATACGATACCTTTTTTGTTCAAAATTGTCTTTTAAACAACTTTTGTACGAAACTTTTTTTTGTAAGTTAAATATTTTTTGAGAATATTAAAAAAGCTCATATTTTTGAACTTTTGCAAAGCTGTAAAAAAAAAGCTCAAGTTCAATCGATGAGGATTTTTAGTATGTAATTATACATATCTTAATTCAACTTTTTAAAAAAAAAAAATTTGGTTGGGAATTTTTTCCGCCATTAGTCCTTTGTTGATATGTATAATCATTCTTATAATATTAAAATTTCATACAATCAAGATATCAATAGAAGTAATTTCTCGAGAACACAATTATAATAGTTTTGATCAAGTTAGTCCTGAGAAAGGTTGCATAAGATAATATGTCATTAATTTCATTATAAACTATGCAATATTTTATACAACTAGTTTACAGTTAGTTAATTTACTTAGAAAATGTTATTGTGTATTCAACAATTATTGCAATAATTAATAATAAGCTAATCTGCCTTATTATTTTTCATTAAAATACACTTTTGTTATTTAAAGGGTTTTGCTAGTGGTTTATTATGTAATTTTTCTAAAGAAAATGGGTTAATACCAATAAACAAGAGTATGTTTTCTTTATCATATACATTTATTGCTGGAAGTTCAGCTTTTTTTGTTTTCATATTATTATTTTTGATTATTGAACATTGGAGATTATGGAATGGTTCTCCATTTTGTGAAATTGGTATGATTTGTTATTATTATTATTAAGTTCAAATAAAATGTTTTACTTTGAAGATTTATTTTCTAGGTCAAAATTCAATTTTATTATATATTGGCCACGAGATATTTTATGACACACTTCCATGGTCTTGGGAACCAGTAAATGAAACAACACATACAGAATACTTATTAATGCATTCTTGGGCTACAATATTTTGGTGTGCAATTGCATTAGTTATGCATAAAAAGAACATATTTATAGTTGTTTAAGTTTTTAATGCTGTTATAGTTTCAAATTAATTACATTATACACAGTAAATAATATTTTATATTATGGCTAAAATACATTTTTTAAATGATTCAATTACAGTTCAACTTTTCTGTTAGATCTCAAAGATAATTTAAAAAAAAATAAAGTATGATATCAAATTTTCTTCTTAATTGAATTGTATCAATTAATAGGCCAATGTAATTAAGTTTATCAGGTTATATATAACCTATTAACTTAATAAAATCAATAACTCCTTACTTCAATATTGTATTATAATACTTAAGACTATGTTATCTAATATCTATTTTTTTCTATTTCTCACTTTAAATATATTTTATTTTTAATGAAGCATTAAATTATTATATTTATGTGTTCCTATTCTTATGAGTATTTCCCATATCTTTTTGATATTTAAATTTATTATTGTAATGTGAACTATTTAATTTTTTCTTGTTTAAACCAGTGTCTACGTTGATTCCTGATTGAGTCTCTGCTTTTGCTTTTTTTTTATTTCCGTTTTCAGTTTTACTTTTCTAAATATATAAAATAAAGTAAGCCCTCAGAGTTATCAATCTATATAATATATATAAACTACTTAATATTTGAATAATAAATATAGTAATAATAATTTTTTTATTGGTTTCTTTTAATTCAATTTTTTTTCTCAATCTATCAACCATGATATATTTTGTTATGTTCATCCCTTAATAGTAACTATTTCGGAAGATTTTGACATATTTATACCTAGGCAAGAGAAAGAGTACGGCTTGAAAATCGATTAATTATTTTTTAAATTACATCATTATCTAAGATTAATATTAAGTTCTCTAGTTAATTTTGTGCATTTCCTTTTGAAAAATGAAATTTGACACCCATTAGGAATAAGGAATGAACATGAGAAATATTTCATGAGTAATATATTGAAAAAAACGTAGAATTACAAGAAACCAACATAATGTTAACAGTGTTATTTTTTAATATTTGATTAATTCAGTGGATTATGATAAGTGAATCACTCTGTGTGTGTATACATAAATACAAAGGTGTTCATTGGGTGCAACTTATATTGATATTTATATTAATGCATACTCGATCCGTATTGCATACTGACTATATATTAAAATGCTTCTAGCTTAATATTTAGTGGTCCTTAAATTATTATTGTCCCATTTATTAATTTTGTATAAAAATTGAATATTTTGAAATTATAAATTAAAAAAAAAAATGTATTTATTATTAATAAGAAATAATAAAAATTATGACGATGACATAGTCTAAGAAAGCATAAATATATATATATATATATTTAACGAAAGATGATTGTATCATTAGATTGTATTGTAGTAGTTCAAATCAAATTTGTGATAAAAAAATCATCTTGTATATATTACATTAAAAAAATTATTGAAATGTGATTCTATAATTTGTGTAATTATTTAGTATTAATATCTTATAAAGTTTTTTTTATTTTCTATTATTAACATCGAACTGTAGAAGATATAAAAATAAAAACAATATTCTAAAATATTGTTTTTATGATTACCAGATTTTTGCTATAAGCCAATAATATTCTAGAATTTACTTACTTTATTTTTTTCATTTCTTTTTTTAGTTTTTTGACCGTTAATTTTTTTATTTTTCTTTTTACCAATTTTTTTAAATGTTTCATATGTTTCATAATTATCCCAGAAAGTATTTACATCATGTTTTTCATCCTTGTGATGTTTATCACGAAAACCCTATTATTATATACTTTTTTTATTTCTTCTTTTATTTTGCCCATATATTATTATAATTACCTTTTTTATTTTATACTTTTTATTCTTGTGTTCTTTTTTGTATGTTGCTCCTTTTTTTTTTTTATTACGAGAAAAATATTTTCCTTGATGTAATATGCCATTATCCAAACCTCCCTTTTTTCGATTGTACTTTTTCAGTGATTCTTCATTACTTTTTTCCCCATTATTATATGTTTCTGCTTTCGTATTTTCATCACCTCCTTTATAAAGGTGAACATTTTTTAAATTGCTTAGTGACAAACCTATAATATTTAGAGAGAAAACAAATAACAAACTAAATTTACTCTTTTTCAGATTGTAAAAGTTATGAAATAAAAACTTTAAATCAACTAAAAAGAAAAAAATTATTTTAAATATTTTTATTTATCTATAATATTCAAATTCAATTTAAAATACCAAAATAAAAAATCCAACCAGCACAGTGGGGACGTGGTATAGTTGGGTGCAGTATAGATGATATCTGACTGATTAAAATCACAATTATAAAAAACGTTACGATGTAATCTGTAAATAGTCTTTAATTTAAGAAATTGGTTGATTATTCTAAAAGCAAAATTAACTCATATTTCTATCATTATTTCTAATTAGTAGTTGATTTATAAGTCTAATTTATAAATAATTATCTATTAAAGCAATTCAATGTAGTATGAAATTGATATTTAATAATTTAGTATTGTAATTTGTTTGGAGAATTTATAAAAAATTATAAAGTAGTTATTACTTTTATGGTAAACGTGTATAAAAATTGAGGGGCTTGCACACAGAACTATTCAGATAATAATTTGCAAAAATTTTCATTAGAGTAAAAAATATACTTTTATTATTTAATTTTTCGTGCTAATTTCAAATCAGCAATTATATGTTTTTCATCACCAATAATTTTTGATATTATTACTAATTAGTTAAAGACTATAGATTATAACTTTAAGGCAAATAGTTCTGAATATTTCAATTGCATCTTCTATTTAAACACCAAGAATTACATAGAAATTATTAATATTTCTTTTGAAATGATTTATTACGATAAAAAAATAATTGAAGACACAAAAAAATTGTTTTTAAATTAATACAGAATTTTATTTTTAATATTTTAAAAATAATCAGTGAAAAATTAAAAATAAATGATTTTAATAGTCTATATGGAGAATGTGAGCTAAGTAAATTTTTCATTGATAAAGTGGAAATTTTTTCAATTTTTGAGTGTAATATCTTTAACTAGATAATAATTGTGATCATTTGATGTATCGTTAAAAAAGTTGGTCTAGTGAGAGCTGAGAAAATAAACGAGAGCCATAAAAAAAAATCACATAGTTAAAAAACTTTAATATAAATAAGAAATTTCTTTAAACGAGGGGGACTGCAATGATGGGGTCCTTGATATTTATTAAAGCTATTAAATCTTAATGAGATAAAAATCAAATAAGTTTAAAATTTTTCCTTAACTCAAAAACTTTTGTAAGGTATTTTAAAATAATATAAAATACAAAATCGAAAATTTTAACACAAAAATAACATACGGTAGCTATTTTCACCATGATGACAAAATGAAGGCCGAAATTTTTTTTTTTTCATAATAAAATATATTAAATTAGCTTTAATTAAATACTGAAACCAATATATATATAAGTGTCAGTATTTCCGGAACACTTTCAAAAGTTAAGTTGAAAAATTTAATTTTTTGTGAAAAAGTTGTCATTTTGAATCTCATTCCGTGGGCAGGTAAATGGTTAGATTTATACAAAAATTGTAATATCTTTAATTAGGGATAAATAACATTAATATTTAATATAGCAATGATTAGTATATAAATCAATTTTTGTATCTTTTGAAAAATCGTCATTTTTAACTAAGGATTCTTTTCCTGGAAATATGATATATTTATTATAGGAAATCATAGGCATGTATAAACCTATCAAGCAATTTTTTTACTTTGACTGATGTTTTCTAGTAGTAGAGAATTGTGGGTTGGAATTTTTTTATTATTAATACTATAGTACACTTTAAGAGCTATAATCAGATATAGATTAAAATAAGACCGACGTCCTAAAATAATTGAAAATTGAGTTGAAAAAAAAATTTTATGAGATGGAGGTCTTTTTATAATCTATCCATTACTCATATTTTTCACTGAATTTTCCTAAAAAGTAAACTAAAAGGAAATTAATTATCTATCATGTAAAATTTTTATTATATTAAATATCAAGTTGAAAAAAAATTTTAAGACTTCATATGCGATATAATTTTTTTTAGATTCCCAGATATCCTGGTACTTTTTTCATGTGTACAAAAAAATTATATTTGCAGTAGTGTATTATAGAAAATTACCTTAGTTTTCTGTTTACCACAATTACATAATTAATCAGCAAAGGTTTAAATATTATAGAATTTTGTTGAATTTTATTCCATACTAAACCTACTCCCCCAATGACTATAATAACTTATTAACTAAAAAATATATAAATATTACACACTTTTTGAAGAAGGTGAAATTATTGTACCACTCGTTAAAACATCCTCCAATAAATTGTTATACTCCATAAACTCTGAATTTGTATTCTTCGTTATAACAGCAATGAGCATTAACTATTTTAAAAATTAAATATTTAGTTTCTAGATAAATATTAACAATTAATTATGTTTGAATAAATAAAAAACGTCATTAAATAATTTCAATTATACATTATATGATAATACCTTAATGGCAATCAGGGAAAAAAGACAATGACTTAATAACTATGTCACTTCCTTTTCATACAATTATTTATTATATTTACAATTAGTGGTGTATTTAGGGATAGGCCAAGTAGGCCGTATCTTATGGCGGCTATTTTTGGGAGGTGGCATTTTTTGAGAAGTGGTTTGTTTTGGTCTAATGAGTACAAAATTATTATTAAATTTTTATACAAGATTTTTCAAATAAATATAAAAATAATTTAAAATAACTTTAGTCGTAATCATAGGAAATACTAAATGTCAAATTTAAAAATAAATAAAAATCGGCTTAAAAGATTTTATTGATACCTGAGAATATTATTCATTTATAGTGTAATAAATATTAATTATTAATAATAATGAACGTATACGAAATACTGGATACTAAGCAATAGAGGCAGGATAATAATTTTGCACGGGGCATCAAAGAGCTAAACTCGTACTGATTACAATTATTGTGTTTGCACCTCCTGACCCTACAATATCTGCGTAAATGGCTCTCTAGTAAGTGTATGCGTAAATGATTAAATTCACTATATAAAATATATAGAATGTTCAGTAAATAAAGAAACGGATTTCTATTGCTCTCATTGTTTATAACGATTAACCTATTTGTTTACTTTTTGAACACTCTGTATAATGAGAATTGTACAAAAATGTCAAAGAGAGGTATGTCAATATGTATACCTCTGATCCCCTCCTATTCAGCCGCTAGTGACTCATATATTAAAATCTTCAAAAATAAGAAATATCAAATATTTATAATAAAAAGCATTCATATCTTTTGATTTATGACGGTTGTTGCTGTAGTAAGTTGTAAATAACAATGATGCCGTTGCTTAAATTCGTGGATAGCGGACTTCGCACCTTACCTGGGCTTGCTAAATACGTTGTTACGTATTTAATCACATGTGATTAAGGGTTAAAAATGTTGAATATCGCTACAATCTATATGTTTTTAAAATCTACATCGTTAGAGCATGTTACTAATGTAGAAATAAGTCAAATCAAAGCATTTAAAAAAAATTGTGTATACAGAGTGATCCAAATAAATTATTTCAAAATACAAAAAATTTCGATTTTTAATTTAAATTACAAATTTAAATTTCGATTTCAAAATGAGTAATAGATTTTGGTTTTAATAATTACGGAAACTGTGTATAATATATATTATAATATAGTTAGGAAAGAATTACGACACGTCGCCTCTTACGATCTTCTGCCAGTCGTAAGAGGCGACTAATGAGGTTGTGTCAGGTCGGCAGTCAGCGTAAAAATCTTTGTCAAAAAAAGTACGAGGAATCCTAAACAAAACTTAGGCGAATTGCCCCATCTTGGATGTACGCGGGGACAACAGAAAGTCATATGTATAGGTCAACCCAACGCTTGTAGTGTCAACGGTGTAGGGACATCACCACTTAACTCTAGGCTGGACTCGTGTAAGAGAGAAAGATAGATACAAAGTAAGAATAGGTACTTGTTGTGTTGGAACATTAACTGGTAGAAGTATTGAAGAGGAGAAAAGTTAACATTTGTTGTGTACAGGAAACTAAGGGGAAAGGATAGAAATCAAGAGAAATAGGTGAGGGTTATAAAATAATATACTCTGGTAAGTCTAGTGCAAAGAATGGTGTAGGGATAATAATGAATGAGGAGATGAAAAGTAAAGTAGTAGAAGTAGCTAGGACAAGTGACAGAATTATGGTGTAAATTGATATTCGAAGTAAAAGTGTAGAATGTAATGAGTGCCTATGCACCACAAGTGGGATGTGATGAAATAGACAAGGAAGAGTTTTGGAGAGAGATGGATGAGGTGATACAAGGGGTACCTGGCAATGAGGATGCGATGATAGGTGAAGATATGAATGGACATGTAGATAATGAGAGGGGAGGATATGACAGACTACATGGAGGATATGGTTTTAGTGGGAAGAATGAGGCTGTAGAAAGAATACTGGATTTCGCAGTATCGTATGATCTTGTTGAGGTTAATACTTATTTTAGAAAAAGGGAAGAACATTATATAACATATAAGAGTGGGAGGAATAGATTACAGATCGATTTTTTTATGTGGAAGAGAGAGAGCGTAAAGCGAGTAAAAGATTGTAAAGTTATACCAGGCGAGAATGTAACTACACAACATAGACTGATGGTAATGGAGTTGTGATATACCGGAAAGAGAATAAATAAAAATAGAAGAAACACAAGGGAAAATCGAAAATCCGGTGGTGGAAATTGAAAGGGGAAAATGAAAAAGAGTTTGTAAAGACGGTAAAAGAGAGGACGGTGTGGAATTTCGAGGGAGACATAAATGATGTGTGGAATAGATTTGCTAGTTGTGTAAAGAATACTGCAAAGGAGATTGTTGGTGAGAGTAGGAGTAGAATGCTAGGAAACAAGGAAACCTGGTGGTTGGATGAGGACGTTCAAAAAATCATAGAAAGTAAGAAAAAGTAGTTCAAAGTATGGCATAAGAGCAAAAGGAGAGAAGACTGGATGGAGTATAAACACTTGTGCAAAGAAACCAAGTGTGCAGTAAGTAAGGCGAAGTTTAAGAGGTATGATTAGTTGTATGATAGGCTAGGAACAAAGGAAGGCGGGAAAGAAATCTATTNAATGGCTCTCTAGTAAGTGTATGCGTAAATGATTAAATTCACTATATAAAATATATAGAATGTTCAGTAAATAAAGAAACGGATTTCTATTGCTCTCATTGTTTATAACGATTAACCTATTTGTTTACTTTTTGAACACTCTGTATAATGAGAATTGTACAAAAATGTCAAAGAGAGGTATGTCAATATGTATACCTCTGATCCCCTCCTATTCAGCCGCTAGTGACTCATATATTAAAATCTTCAAAAATAAGAAATATCAAATATTTATAATAAAAAGCATTCATATCTTTTGATTTATGACGGTTGTTGCTGTAGTAAGTTGTAAATAACAATGATGCCGTTGCTTAAATTCGTGGATAGCGGACTTCGCACCTTACCTGGGCTTGCTAAATACGTTGTTACGTATTTAATCACATGTGATTAAGGGTTAAAAATGTTGAATATCGCTACAATCTATATGTTTTTAAAATCTACATCGTTAGAGCATGTTACTAATGTAGAAATAAGTCAAATCAAAGCATTTAAAAAAAATTGTGTATACAGAGTGATCCAAATAAATTATTTCAAAATACAAAAAATTTCGATTTTTAATTTAAATTACAAATTTAAATTTCGATTTCAAAATGAGTAATAGATTTTGGTTTTAATAATTACGGAAACTGTGTATAATATATATTATAATATAGTTAGGAAAGAATTACGACACGTCGCCTCTTACGATCTTCTGCCAGTCGTAAGAGGCGACTAATGAGGTTGTGTCAGGTCGGCAGTCGGCGTAAAAATCTTTGTCAAAAAAAGTACGAGGAATCCTAAACAAAACTTAGGCGAATTGCCCCATCTTGGATGTACGCGGGGACAACAGAAAGTCATATGTATAGGTCAACCCAACGCTTGTAGTGTCAACGGTGTAGGGACATCACCACTTAACTCTAGGCTGGACTCGTGTAAGAGAGAAAGATAGATACAAAGTAAGAATAGGTACTTGTTGCGTTGGAACATTAACTGGTAGAAGTATTGAAGAGGAGAAAAGTTAACATTTGTTGTGTACAGGAAACTAAGGGGAAAGGATAGAAATCAAGAGAAATAGGTGAGGGTTATAAAATAATATACTCTGGTAAGTCTAGTGCAAAGAATGGTGTAGGGATAATAATGAATGAGGAGATGAAAAGTAAAGTAGTAGAAGTAGCTAGGAAAAGTGACAGAATTATGGTGTAAATTGATATTCGAAGTAAAAGTGTAGAATGTAATGAGTGCCTATGCACCACAAGTGGGATGTGATGAAATAGACAAGGAAGAGTTTTGGAGAGAGATGGATGAGGTGATACAAGGGGTACCTGGCAATGAGGATGCGATGATAGGTGAAGATATGAATGGACATGTAGATAATGAGAGGGGAGGATATGACAGACTACATGGAGGATATGGTTTTAGTGGGAAGAATAAGGCTGTAGAAAGAATACTGGATTTCGCAGTATCGTATGATCTTGTTGAGGTTAATACTTATTTTAGAAAAAGGGAAGAACATTATATAACATATAAGAGTGGGAGGAATAGATTACAGATCGATTTTTTTATGTGGAAGAGAGAGAGCGTAAAGCGAGTAAAAGATTGTAAAGTTATACCAGGCGAGAATGTAACTACACAACATAGACTGATGGTAATGGAGTTGTGATATACCGGAAAGAGAATAAATAAAAATAGAAGAAACACAAGGGAAAATCGAAAATCCGGTGGTGGAAATTGAAAGGGAAAAATGAAAAAGAGTTTGTAAAGACGGTAAAAGAGAGGACGGTGTGGAATTTCGAGGGAGACATAAATGATGTGTGGAATAGATTTGCTAGTTGTGTAAAGAATACTGCAAAGGAGATTGTTGGTGAGAGTAGGAGTAGAATGCTAGGAAACAAGGAAACCTGGTGGTTGGATGAGGACGTTCAAAAAATCATAGAAAGTAAGAAAAAGTAGTTCAAAGTATGGCATAAGAGCAAAAGGAGAGAAGACTGGATGGAGTATAAACACTTGTGCAAAGAAACCAAGTGTGCAGTAAGTAAGGCGAAGTTTAAGAGGTATGATTAGTTGTATGATAGGCTAGGAACAAAGGAAGGCGGGAAAGAAATCTATTGACTTGCAAAGATAAGAGAGAAAAGGTCTAAAGATTATCATTATATAAGGTGTATAAAAAGTGTTGATAATAAGGTACTCTCGAGTGATGATGATGTGAAAAAAAGGTGGAAAGAGTATTTTGAAAAATTACTGAATGAGGAGTTCCCAAAGAGACATTAGAGGATATCTTGTGGAATGAATGACTGGTAGATTTAATTATTGAGAAAGAGGTATGGGAGGCTGTGGCATCAATGAAAAAGAATAAAGCAGTAAGACCAGATGAAGTCCCAGTAGAAGTATGGAAAATATTAGGCGGTGTTGTATCAAGGTGGTTAAAGGATCTTTTAAATAAAATCTTATTGGAGGGGGAAAATATCAAATGAATGGTAGTATAGTATTATGGTACCGATATTTAAAGGTAAAGGTGATGTTGTAATAGGCCATACACACATAAACAATTTAGTCTTCTGTTTTCTTCTTATTCACTTCTCAACACATACAGAAATTCTTTTACAACACAATATCTTTACACATAACATATAAAACACAATAAACATCGTCTATCCTCTAAAACACTACTCCCACGATCAGGTCACAAACATCCGNTTTTCTTCTTATTCACTTCTCAACACATACAGAAATTCTTTTACAACACAATATCTTTACACATAACATATAAAACACAATAACACATCGTCTATCCTCTAAAACACTACTCCCACGATCAGGTCACAAACATCCACTCCTTCACAACACTTACAAAAACCCTGATCAATAACGTATCATAAGAAACATAAAAATGTAAAACCTAATAAGAGCTGGACGATAATCATACACATCTGTGGAAGGGGATCCGGGGAATACATTAAGAATATCCCTGGAAGAGTACGCAATATTGTATGAATGGGATGATGTTGCCATTAAACACTTTGCGTTGTCAAGACTGACAGGCGTTGCAAAAATTTGGCGTGATAGTCTACCATCTACCTCGCGTACTTGATTTAGTTGGACTAAACNATCTCGCGTACTTGGTTTAGTTGGACTAAACTTTTAAGGGAAAATTTTATGTCATCGTCTGTGGAAGATGTTATGCAGTGTAGACTGGACGCTCAAAGTTACAATCGTAAACCAGAACAAAATATAATCGAATATTTTTATGAAAAATTGTCCAGATGTAACAAAGCAAAAATGGAAGACAGTGAGACTATACAGTGGATAGTAGCTGGTGTGCAAAATAATCGTTATCGTGACTATCTGGGACCACTAACAAATTATAGTCGTCCGTTTGAACTATTACAACATTTAAAGTCTGCATCACAATACATATCAAATGAAAATCAAAGTCATGTTTATTTAATGGCTATGCGAACAAATCTAAAGTTTTGGCGAAAANTTGAGGTTAATACTTATTTTAGAAAAAGGGAAGAACATTATATAACATATAAGAGTGGGAGGAATAGATTACAGATCGATTTTTTTATGTGGAAGAGAGAGAGCGTAAAGCGAGTAAAAGATTGTAAAGTTATACCAGGCGAGAATGTAACTACACAACATAGACTGATGGTAATGGAGTTGTGATATACCGGAAAGAGAATAAATAAAAATAGAAGAAACACAAGGGAAAATCGAAAATCCGGTGGTGGAAATTGAAAGGGAAAAATGAAAAAGAGTTTGTAAAGACGGTAAAAGAGAGGACGGTGTGGAATTTCGAGGGAGACATAAATGATGTGTGGAATAGATTTGCTAGTTGTGTAAAGAATACTGCAAAGGAGATTGTTGGTGAGAGTAGGAGTAGAATGCTAGGAAACAAGGAAACCTGGTGGTTGGATGAGGACGTTCAAAAAATCATAGAAAGTAAGAAAAAGTAGTTCAAAGTATGGCATAAGAGCAAAAGGAGAGAAGACTGGATGGAGTATAAACACTTGTGCAAAGAAACCAAGTGTGCAGTAAGTAAGGCGAAGTTTAAGAGGTATGATTAGTTGTATGATAGGCTAGGAACAAAGGAAGGCGGGAAAGAAATCTATTGACTTGCAAAGATAAGAGAGAAAAGGTCTAAAGATTATCATTATATAAGGTGTATAAAAAGTGTTGATAATAAGGTACTCTCGAGTGATGATGATGTGAAAAAAAGGTGGAAAGAGTATTTTGAAAAATTACTGAATGAGGAGTTCCCAAAGAGACATTAGAGGATATCTTGTGGAATGAATGACTGGTAGATTTAATTATTGAGAAAGAGGTATGGGAGGCTGTGGCATCAATGAAAAAGAATAAAGCAGTAAGACCAGATGAAGTCCCAGTAGAAGTATGGAAAATATTAGGCGGTGTTGTATCAAGGTGGTTAAAGGATCTTTTAAATAAAATCTTATTGGAGGGGGAAAATATCAAATGAATGGTAGTATAGTATTATGGTACCGATATTTAAAGGTAAAGGTGATGTTGTAATAGGCCATACACACATAAACAATTAAGTCTTCTGTTTTCTTCTTATTCACTTCTCAACACATACAGAAATTCTTTTACAACACAATATCTTTACACATAACATATAAAACACAATAAACATCGTCTATCCTCTAAAACACTACTCCCACGATCAGGTCACAAACATCCGCTCCTTCACAACACTTACAAAAACCCTGATCAATAACGTATCATAAGAAACATAAAAATGTAAAACCTAATAAGAGCTGGACGATAATCATACACATCTGTGGAAGGGGATCCGGGGAATACATTAAGAATATCCCTGGAAGAGTACGCAATATTGTATGAATGGGATGATGTTGCCATTAAACACTTTGCGTTGTCAAGACTGACAGGCGTTGCAAAAATTTGGCGTGATAGTCTACCATCTACCTCGCGTACTTGATTTAGTTGGACTAAACTTTTAAGGGAAAATTTTATGTCATCGTCTGTGGAAGATGTTATGCAGTGTAGACTGGACGCTCAAAGTTACAATCGTAAACCAGAACAAAATATAATCGAATATTTTTATGAAAAATTGTCCAGATGTAACAAAGCAAAAATGGAAGACAGTGAGACTATACAGTGGATAGTAGCTGGTGTGCAAAATAATCGTTATCGTGACTATCTGGGACCACTAACAAATTATAGTCGTCCGTTTGAACTATTACAACATTTAAAGTCTGCATCACAATACATATCAAATGAAAATCAAAGTCATGTTTATTTAATGGCTATGCGAACAAATCTAAAGTTTTGGCGAAAATAGAAGTAACGTGTTTTAGATGTCGAGCTGTTGGTCATACTTCAAAAACTTGTCCCCAAAAACCGACTTTAACTTGTTTTAAATGTTCAACTCCTGGTCACAAGGCACGAGACTGTCATGTGAGGAGAAATTCACGTACAACTGCAACAAAGTCAAGTACTTCACAAATAACTATGACAAATCAAAATAATAATAGATCAGTACTTCAAGTTGGACATGTAGGTGCACAGTCCAAGTACTTTAAAGATGCTGTCGTAAACGGTGCTACAGTTAGGGCATACATCGACATGGGAGCAGCGTGTGTTGCTATGCGTTTAAGTGATGTCAATAATCTATTAATTGATTATGATGCTCACTTGAGCATCATAATCAATTAATCTGTTACTTAACAGATGAATTTGTTGGTTATGAATTTGGTAAAGTTCATTCGTTAGGTCATTTTGAGACAAACGTATCTATTGATGGAATAGTAGCAAGAGTGCCCGTTAATGTAGTGCCTGACGAAATACAAGATATACCGTTGTTAGTGGGACAACCACATATCATGATCACTAGTACTGCTGGAGAACTGACAGTAGAGCAAGTCATACCAAATATAGCTGTTATCACAAACAACAAAGTGCCACTATGGGCGACTACGGCCGTCGTAATACCAAAAAATCATGTTGGACACATATCGGTTAGTACAAATTTACCGAAAACTGAATTATGTATAGAAGGAAGACTACGTACTTCAAAACAATTGGTCCCTCGATGTTTAGTCTCGACTGACGATCAAGGACTAACACAAGTGCCTGTTTTGAACTTGTCAAATGAACAATTCGTTGTCAAAAAAGGTGACACAGTTACCCGCGGTGTAACTTTCACTGAGTTGTGTAATAACAACGAAATGTGTACTCGTGAAGTAAATAATGAATTAATTACGGCAGACGAAGTTATCACAAACTTAGACACTGATCAATTTCAAGACGTACTGGCAATGATAAACGAATACCGTGATCTCGTGGCGAAAAATATACGACAAGTTGGGTGTACACATTTAGCGGAAATGAAACTTAATATGAATGACGATCAGCCAGTGGTATATCGACCATATTGACTATTTCTTCACGAACGAATACAAGTACGTAATTTAGTCAATGAACTCAAGGATGCTGATATTGTGGAAGACAGCAATTCACCATACTCCAGTCCAGTATTGTTGGTCAAGAAGAAAACGGGAGATGTTCGATTATGTGTGGATTACCGAAAATTAAACTCGAAGACCATACAAGATAAATATCCTTTGCCAATGATGATCAATTTGACAGACTTCATGGTAACATATATTTTACTAGTTTAGATATTTTTATTGGTTACTATCAAATTCCTATTAATGATAGTGTAACAAGGTCACGAACGGCTTTTATCACTCCTAATGGGTTATATCAATTTAAACGCATGCCCTTTGGTGTGTCAAACGGCTCAGCAAATTTTGCCAAAATGATAGCAACTGCTCTAGGATCTCTTTTATTTACTGTAGCGTCAGCTTATTTAGATGATGTAATAATACCAAGTAAAACGGTTGAAGAAGGTTTAAAAAGTTTAAAATTAGTTTTTCAAGCCCTTAGAGAGGCAGGCTTGACTTTGAGAATTGATAAGTGTAGGTTTTTTATGACTAAAATAGAGTATTTAGGTTTTGAAGTAAGTAAAAATGGTATAGAACCAGGAAAGAGAAAGACATTAGCTATTGAGAAATTTCCTGTACCAAAAGATGTTCGAGCTGTACGTAGTTTCATAGGTTTAGCGAGCTATTTTCGTAGATTTGTTCGTAATTTTGCTCTTAAGGCACGACCTCTTACAAATTTGTTGAGTAAAAATACTAAATTCGAATGGAGTGCCGAACAACATAATTCTTTCGAAATATTAAAACAATCTATTGTACAAAAACCAATTCTAAAAACATATAACACTGAGGCACACACCGAGTTACACACCGACGCTAGTAAAGACGGTATCGGTGCGGTATTATTTCAACGACAATCAGATAATTTATTATACCCGATTAGTTTTTATAGTAGAAAAACAACACGGGAAGAATCAGAATATCATTCTTATGAACTAGAAGCGTTAGCTATAGTCAATTCTGTCGAACGTTTTAGAGTTTATTTAATAGGTATACATTTTATAATAAAAACCGATAGTAATAGTTTAAAATTATTAGCTGATAAACGCGATTTATCGCCACGGTATCGGTCGTTGGTTTATTAAAATGTCTGAGTATAATTATACTATCGAACATATAAGTGGTTCTTGTAATTCAACACCAGATGCACTTAGTCGTAGTCCCGTAGAACCCCCAGAAACAATTGAAACAGCTAGTTTACACGTATTTGGTATTAAAATAACTACAGATTGGGTAGCATCAATGCAGCGAAACAGTGTTGAGATAGCAGAACTAATAGAGAAAGTTAATAATAAAGATTTGAGTGTAACGAGCAAGTATCAGTTAGAGGATGGTCGTTTGTATAGAACTACCAAAGGAAGATGGCGATTGTATTTACCCAAAGGAATGAGATATGACATAGTTAGTGAGGCCCACCGTGAGCTTTCACCTTTGGGTGTGGACAAAACTTTAGCAGAAATAAAAGAAAACTATTATTTTCCTAATATGAAAAATTTTGTTACGCAGTACGTAAATAGATGTATAAATTGTTTATATTATAAAATACCAAATATAGGAGCTGTGTATTGGCATCCTTTGGATAAGGGTAACCAACCTATGTTGACTGTACATTTAGTTCATGTAGGTCCATTTGTGTTGATNAGATCATGTAGGTCCATTTGTGTTGACTGATAGGGACAATAAATATGTGCTGACTTTTATAGATGGCTATAGTAAGTATGTTGTTTTGAGCGCAGTGAAGGATGTGAGTGCGGAGGAAACAATAGTGTACGTACGACTTTTTATAAGCCATTATGGTAAGCCACTTCGGTTTATTAGCGATCGAGGTTCCGCTTATACTTCCGTAATTTTTGAAAAGTTCTGTAGAGATCATAATATTATACACGTAAAAACTGCAACCAAGAGTCCTAGGAGTAATGGTCAAGTTGAAAAAACAAACGGTACTATTATTAAATGTTTAGCGATGATAACTGAAAGTGAGGAAAACAGAGATTGGGATATGAAGTTAATGGAAGTACATGGTCTGTAAATAATAGTACACAGACAACAACAAAATATAAACCATTTGATGTTATACATAACTACAAAGCAAATGGATTAATTACTAATAGTTTGAATAGAGAGATAGAGACAGTTAGATTAAATAAAGAAAAGGTTGAAAATGTTGATTTAACGGAAAGACTAAAGGAAAATAGGGAGAAAATGTTGACAAAAATAAATGAACGAAAAAAAAACCATCAAAGTACAACACAGGTGACTTAGTAATGGTTAGGTGGGATCCGCCTGCGACAGGACAGAGTAAAAAACTAGAACCAAAGTACAAAGGTCCATATGAAATAACAAAAGTCCTCAGGTATGGCAGATATGTGGTACAAGATATAACAGGTGAGAGAGTTAGTCAAAAACCATTAAGTGCTGTGATAGGCTTTGACCGTTTAAAGTTGGTAAGCCCAAATGTAGATGAATTATTGTAAAAAAAATATATATATATATTAATATTGTACTATTGTTGTTATTAATGTTAATATCTGTAATTTGTATGTAAACACTATTTTTCTCAATGAAAACATACATTTGTATACATATAATTTTATGAAAAAAAAAATTTGTGTTTAATAATTATTATTATAGTTGTTGTTAAAAAAAAAAAAAAAATGTTCCAAATCGATTAAAAATTATCTGTATTTTGTTGATATTTTGTCAGGAGCCAAAAAATTACAGGATGGCCGACTGTGATATATAGTTTATATAATATAGGGGTCTGCTTATCGTTGCTATACTGGTGATCGACCGTTGTGTCATCCGTATGGATGGTAATGCGAGTTAGTTGACCTTCTATCGTCTCCGTGCGATATATCTGCGTTAATCATGTGTTGTTAGTTTGTTATACACGTAATATACATTTATATTTTATGTTATATCTAAAGTTGGTGTTCTTCATTTTATTAATAAATACCTTCTGGACTTATAAAAATTATTACACATGTCGTTATATGTATAAATTACTATAATACCTAGTGGTTTATTAAACATAATTATAACAATCAAAGTTGTATTTGGTTGATATGTGAAACGTACTGTAGCCTGTGTCTAGATTAAGGAACAGGGATAAAATACACGTGAGTAATTAAGTTACTCGCGCAATAAAATAAATATTACAGTTGAAATTAATAAAGAAATGTAATATAATTGTAAAAAAAAGAAAATTAAGTTAAACATGGACAAAAATGCGAATGCATAAAAAACCATGTCTACAAATAAAGGCAACAAAAATAAAATAAAATATTTAAACAAAAAAAAAAAACAAATAATATTACAAACATCACGGACGGTATTGGAACACATTCGTTAATGTTAATCGGAAATTAATGAAGAACACCAGGATCGGTCTGGACACTCGCTCCTTAGCGTTGGTTAGAAGAAAAGGGAAACACGTGCTCTCCACACATAAACAAAATTAAGTTAATTTACGATAAAATAAAAATAAAATAAAATAATTAATAAAATATAGCTCATTACATAAATATAATATATGAAAGAAAACGATACCTGGTCTCCGAAGAGACCCATCCGATGGTCTGGATGCTTCACCGAAAAAACCTGGGCGTTCGACGTTGCCGGCTCTACTCCATCATTAAAAAAAAATGACCAAAAAACAGTAAACGTGTGCACTCTAGCACAGTTAATGACAGAAGAAAGAATGGAGAAGAGCCAACACCGATCTAACGGCAATTTCAAATCGATAACGGCCAGTCTTTTTGAAAGGGATCAATACTGATAAACAATTCGATTTTAATTATATTTCTCTTTTATCGCCTTATCTAGCGGTCAGCGGCAAAATAATAAGTGGTTGACACCGCTGTGTCAGGAAAAGATTCTTTCGCGTGATAAAATAAATAAGTAAACATAACAGAAATCATTAGCTTGGGTAAATTAATCAGACTGGTGAACATCAGTAATTCCTCTTACTTTCAAGTAAAGTCATGTGCGAAAATTAAAGGTCATTAAAATTCTACAACCTAAGTACAAGTGCTCAGAGATACGATATATCGTAAATATGTTTCATTATAACATTATAACATCACAATCAAAACGATCATTAGAATCAAAAGACATTTCTATGTTTAAAGTAAAATACACATATTATAACGATGAAATTGCACTTTCATAATGATAAAAGATAAAATTAAAAAAATAAACAAGAATTATTTATATTATAATATAAGGAATTCTTTAACTTTTTCTTCTAAAATTTTAAAAGAATGGTGAATTTGTTTGGAGTTTTAATTAGCCAAAGCACCTTTCTATTTGCGACTATGCATAGAAATCTTGAATATTTTTAATTTACTTCAGTAAGATATTTAAAAATGATGATTTATTATATCTGATAATACGTAATAATCAATCATTTTATACTAATTAACATAATTTAAAAAAAATAATGGTAATAGCAAAAATGTGTTTGACATAAAGTAAGCATTTAAATAATATTAATACTTACCCATAGAAACCGAGCATCACATAGTTGCATTACCAATAATTTACATAAAAAGCCCATTTTAATTTTCAGGTATAATAAAATGCATTATTTTAAAATTGGATAATTGTTGTTTAACTGTCAAGCTTGTGTTCTTACGGTTTGTTTGTCACTGTCTGAAACCGATATCCTCAGATCAAAAAGTGGTAACAAATAAAAGTATTATTTAATCATTAGGCAACATGAATGGATACACGTTTAAAAAAATACGTTTTAAAATTATTATTAAAAGTAGGATAATTTTTAGTGTTAACGTAATAACAATTACACTTAAATTCAATTGCATTCGCTAATTAGCATATCAAAAGTTTTTACTTATTTGTGTAAGTCGCTGTTTTAGAGGGAAAGATACTAAAACTACACCAGAACATATTTTATAACAATTATTTCAGTATTTAGTGCTTAAATTTGTCCATTATTAAATCTGATATTAAATATTCAATGTAATCTCTTCTTTCCAAAACATAAATTGTTAATATTAGTATAATAGGTAATTAAAATTACTTTTTAGTCCAAATTTTAGTTAAAACAATTTGAAGATACACTAAATCTAATATATAAATCACTTTAGAACTTCTAAGGAGAAAAATCAGGACTAGAAACCGAATAAATTTCAGTTTTCGTCAATTTTTCTTATATCTAGTAAATTAGTTTATTGACATTTTTATTATATATGCTGAAAAATTATTGCAAAAATATTACGAGACCACCTTTATAGTCTTAATTGAATTTAAACTTTATAAGGTCAAATTTTAGGTTTAGTTAAGGTTTTTAAAGCAATTTCATAATACTTTTGTTTTCTAATATTACAATTATTAATCTTACAAATTTAAAAAAATAAAAATCGATGTAGGTCTATTAATTTACTAGATATGGTAAAAATTTCGAAAACCAAAATTATTTCGGTTTCATAGTAAAGACGTTCTAAAATTTTTGTTTGATTATCAGTTAAATCAGAAACGCGCGTACGGATATGTATATCACTTGAATAATTGTTTACAGAAGTTATATCGTCAAGTCATAAATTAGCGACTCCAAATTTTTGCAAATTTATTATTGTATTTTATTACGTTTGTTAATTTTAATGGTATTAGTGTTAAAATTATGTAAACATAATATACTTGACAATATAATATAAAAAAGTTTCATTTTCATGGAAACAATTGGATGTGGTTCATTGAATGTGTAATACAAATTAAGAAAGCAACGGGTGGGAGGTGCTTCCAAATAAACACCATTTCTATCATCAAAACAAAATTACCTAGGACTACCATCACTAGTCACAAAACAAATCAATGTGTTTAAGTAATTCTTACAAATTGTTTGAATAACTGCGCCATATTTGCTAGAATCTATACCCAAGCAGATAATTGTTATATACTCTAAGCACAATGAATAGTGTGTTCGACAGAAAACAGGTACTTAAAATGAGTTATTATAATTTATATAATTATGTTAAGTGATCTTATATTATGTCAAGTAATATCCTTTGGATATAACTTCAAATGATTTTATTTAAAAAATTAAGTAGGAAGATTTTATCATTTATTTGCAAGTTGTGTACATGCATCTTTAAACACACATAAAATATCTTATCGTAAGTTACTATGATGATTCTATATATTTTTAATACTTTTAATCTATCATTTTTTAGTTACATTATTTTATTAACCAACAACTTTTTTCTAGAGAAGAAATTTACATACATTTGACTAAAGTTTTATTAAAAAAGCAAACCTAGTTAAATACATTAACTATCTTCGTATGTTTTCGAAAAAATACAATAATAAGATTTCTAGCTAATTTTTATGTTTTAAATGTTACCATCTATTTTTTGCAAAAAATTATACTCTAATATTTTTTTAAATAAATATTTTTTTTTACTTTTCCTCACAAGACTTTAATAGAAACGTAACTAAAAAGAGCATCAGATAATATTTTTTGTTATTGAAAATATATCTTGATCCATAACAAATATTTTAACAGTAGATATAATTTTAATTAATATAATAATCTACGTTTTTGGGGTTTGATTTTATAGCTTGAGAATTCTGCAGTATTTTTATCGCGTCGTTCATCTTTATTATTAAATGTTTAACTAGTTGAAACTTTTAGTGTAAATTTCTAGAAAATAAAAAATATAATTTAGAATTACTTTTATTTAAAATGTTTTGACAAGTATATGAGAAATAAATACATAATTTTGTAATTAAAAAATATATAAAAAATAATATTAATTTTAAAATTAATATAATTGTTTATCTAATTAATAGAAAGTACTGGATGATTAAAGTTTTCCTTATGGTATAAGTTATATTTATATTTCTTATATTATACATAAGTTGTTGTTAAAAATATGTTTTACATTTTATCATGGGTTTAAATTTAAAGTTTTTATTCATTTTTAAAGTTAAAATATGAATTTTGCCTTTCATATTGCTCGTTTGAGAACAAATCGTATCTTGGTCCGCAAATATACAGGTCAGTGGCGTGCTAACGGGTTGGCCTATTAAGCTCGATCATTCGTTGTTTTCAAAGATAACTCTTGGCACGGATAATCCGAACCACGGCTCATGGCAGAAAATTTCTAGGGGGATTTAAGCATTGGTGCTATTAGAAAAAATATTTTTTTCATTATTTTTTAAAATTACTTTGACAAAAAAATTTAATTAGAAAAAATGGTATTCAGCTAAATATTCTAGCTTAATCGACTTGACATCATAAACATTTTCTAAAAATGCTATATTATCATTGTCATGTGAAATGGTCAAGGATATAATCAAAATGTCAGAGGCAGCTACGCTCAGTCTTGTATACCCAGACTGGATTCGTGAAGTTTTTGATCCCAGTACTAGATAAAAAATTGGACTCCAAAAATATATTTTTTTTAAATAATAAAGAAAAAATAATGTCATTCACACCCTCAGAAAGATTGTACACGATATTATAATTCTAATTTGTAATAATTTTAACTAAAGAGCAAACTTTTAAGTATTTATAAATTTTATTTAAATCATTTTAAAATGATCCAAGTTTGTGCAAATGTGTTGAATATGCAGGAGCGTACAAATATTTATTGTTTTATGGGAGATATATCCTCTAATCTCCCAACAATATAATCCCATATATATCACATTATGAAATGAGTCAAACCTATTATTAAAAATTCTGACTTGTTAATTATGTGCTTAGAATTATTTAACAAAATTAATAAATGCATATAAATCCACTGTCTGATGAGCCTGTACTAAATGTTTAATACTGAGTAAATATTTAATCGCTTCTCAAAAAAGTTTTCTTTTTCTTTTAAACTGAATTTTTTTCTTGATTTTCTGTTACAACTATTAATTTTTTTTACTAAAGAGAATTTGTATTAGATTGGTGGAAAAACACACCTTAAACTATAATTTCCTTTTAACAATCATTAATTAAATATTTTTAGTACATTTGTAATAACCAATCTTCAATGTGATTAGTATATACATCGAGCAATAGACATTTGAATGAATATTTATACAAGGACGTTTACTAGTATGTTGATTTCCGTAAATAATCTATAATCGTTCTTGTATTACATTTCAAATATAAATGTTCCGATGAATTGATTTAAAAAGTAGATTTACACGCGTATTCTTATTACCTATGCATATTACACAATTAAAAAAATCTTACATTATGTTACGATAGAGCTAATGAAGCGTATATTTCAATGACCCCTTTTAATGGTCTATTGATTACTGGGTACTTTTATCTAAATAATTAAAAACAAACATAACGTATTTTCTTTTATAAAATCCTTGTTAATTTGTTCAATTATCTAAGTATTAAAAAAAAATTTTTTTACAGATTCCTTATACTAAAACGATTGTTGTTTTTCTATTGGCTAATTTGATAGTTTCAATTGATTCAATAACAGTTAGCACCGATAACACATTTGATTCTCAGCTAAAAAATACTTTTGATACCATAAAATCATCAATAGACTCGAGAGTATCCGGAAATGGGCAATTCGGATCTTTTATTTATCCAGACAATAAAAAAAAATCGTATCCTGAATTTCCTCGGTTACATGAAGATATTCATGATCAAATGAAAGGTTGGGATTTTAATTTTAATCATGATGAATTTAAAAATATTAAAATACCCCAAGAACAATCTTTCCGACCAAAAAAATTACTCAACTTTGAGCCTCTACGACCATTTAATTATTTTTCTTCTCAAAATTCTCACAAAAACCGTAACTCCAATCTTCTAATACCAGGACACCAAGATGATGGCTCAGATGAAGGAAATAGTAGTGGGAATGAAGGAGGCAGTGGTGGTGATAATGGTGGTGACAGTGGAAATGATGATGGTGGTGATGGAGGTGGTAGTGGAGGTAATTTACAAGAAGATGAAGATGACGAAACATATGCACAAAAAGAATCTGTCGAATTAGATTATGAAAGCGTAAAAAATCAAAATGATGGTGATTGGAATACTATTAACCCTGATAAATCACGAAAACAAAAACCACGACAATTTCGGGATAGACCACAATTAAAAAGGATTGCTGGATACGGTGCTCATAAACTTCTTTTAGCCGAAAGTGATAAATACAATAAAAACCCTCATTCGCAACGTACAAATAAACAAAAATATATATTTGATAGTCCATATTCGGCAAATATTGAAAAACGTAGAAGACCAATGAACGCGTATGAAGAACGTCCCAAATCAATGAATGAAAAAAAAAAGCAACGTCATTATAGAATCCATGATGACTCTAATGAAATTTATAACAATATAGTTGGACGATCAAACAAACCAGCATTATCTAAACGACCCTCAAAATTATCAGACTATGATGAAGAAGATGAACCGAAAACTTTACAGTCTAAGCGACAACATACTAAAAAAAAACAAGTTTGCCATAAAATAAGGAAATCGATGACACCCGATGATATAGAAGATCATGATTCAATCGGTAGGCAAATGACATGTATGCGCTGTAAAGATATAGCAACAGGTGGTTCTTTTGAGAAATGTGCTTACAAATCTCAACCAGAGTCTGGAGAATATTATAGAGGTACAGAAGTTATAAGAGGAACACCATATAAAGCAAAACAAATTCGCTATAAAAGAAAAATAATTGATAAAAAACCCGAAAGTGAAGAATCAACTGAAAAGGATTATGAATACGAAAATCAAGCTGAAGAATCTGAAGAAGAACCAGAATATACAGCAGAATCTGCCGTAAAAAATGACAATGAAAATGATGAAGAAACTGCTGAAAATGAAAGCGGAGAATACGACTTACCAATGATGCCTATTAAGTCAGCAACTTGTTCTAAAATAAGAAAAGAAGGTAACATATGTAATGTATGTAGAGATAATCTTACAAATAGAAAGTATGAAGAATGCGAATATGAGTCTGATCCAAAAAATAATGCTTATGAATACTCAACGCGTAATCAATACGGTACTCCTCGATATAGGAGACAATTGGATAGTGATCAAACATACGATGATTATTTTAAAAAGCTCTTTCCTGTATTAGGGTCTAATAGAAAAAGTTCGTTGGCAACTAAGTTTTCATCTAAAGATGGCGATTTCGGATTTTTAGACAATGGTCACATAGGTTTTAAAAAAACTAAATCTAAATTTATAGGAGATAAAAATCTTTCTATTAATTTTGATTCTGGTGAAGAAAGTGAAGTTAATAAGATGTTAGGTGAATTTCGCAATAAAGACCGCTCTAACTGCAAAAAGTCTCTTAAAGACAAAATGACTTGTTACAAATGTAAAGATGATAAGGGACTTGAAACTGAAGAATGTATGTATATAACTGACGAGAGTCCAAAACAACATAAACAATCTTACCACGAAACAAAAAAATTTAGTAACAACCCATTGCTAGAGGAAGCTAAATCTAATCAAAATGTTTCTCAACAACTTGCGTCTTCATCACTTTCAACTGCTTATGCTCCTTTACACTTATATAATTCTGGTTATGAACCTAAAATTGCATACTCATATAATCAACCTTATACACAAGAAACAAATTATAGACTTCGTAAAAAACCTGTGGATGATTATGTCGAAGCATTAACAGAAGAATATGATGATGATCAGTCCGAAGCACAAAGTTCAAGCAGCGAAGATTACGAAGAAGACCCGTCATCTAAAAAAGTGTCAAGACATGATCTGCCCGATGTTGATCCATTTGGACCAGAAGGCGCATATAGTGAAGAAACGGTACCCGTGTATGACACACAACTTGGTACATGGTTACCAAGATACATGGTTCAAAGATCTGAGGAAGAAGCAATAGTAGATGCTGAGCTAGGATTCGATTGAAATTATGAAATGAAAAATTAGTGTAAAAATATTTTATAATTAATAATACATGTCTTATTCAGATATTAAAAAATATTAATGGCATGGAAAAGGAAGTAAGACAATTTAATACAAGACTCCATAGTTAAGTAATTCAATGTTTTATTTTTGTATTATTCATTTAATTTTTAATACTTTCGCTATTGTTATTATATTATTTGGTAGTATATAATTTTATTATTTATTTTTGATATTCCTATATATTAATAAATATTTTTTTGTTAAATACAACTTTTATGAAATTCATTTTTTAAAGTCACTTTTTGGATTTCGTTAAACGCAATATATATATATATATATATATTGTATCCTTAAAAATATGACAATAACTTTCTTGGAAACTATAAAAAATTTTTTTAAAAAAATATATTCATTGATTCAAAAAACTGTACAGAAACGTGTAACTAAACAAATTTTGTTTACATCCTCTCGAGGATAAAAAAATCTCAACTTTAATATTCTATAGTGAGAACTCCAACTTTTGTTTGATGATAGTAAACATTTTTTTTATTATTATTCAATTAACCATTTTTCTGGTAAGCTTGTTTAAGTTTATCAATATTTAACCAATTTTCTATTGATAATTTGCTGTTTAATATTTATTAGATGCCATATACCACAGGTTCAACTCGATATTATTCATCATCAGAAATCTTATCTTTGATAATTAAGATCTATAATATAGACAAATACTCTTACATTAAACGCAAGTTTAGTATCGTATATTGTTGAACAACCGATGTGAAAAAATTGTGATAATAGATACCATAAAAATAATTTTTGTCTTAATAAAAAAGATTATAATCTGTTTCAATATATTGTTGCTTACAGTATTATTATAACCTAAATAATCATGAATTTATATTTTAAATTGAAATCTTTAAATAAACTATATTAAAACGCAAATGGTTGACCAAATAAAAATTATAAGAACAAAATTGATTAATATTTTTTTTTCTATTAGATTATCAAATTAAAAATAGGGATTACATTAAAATATTAAAATTTAATTTTAAAGTTAAATTTTTTTATTCTTTTTCAAAATAAGATGGGGTATTATGAATAAACCTCTTTTAAGCTCCTTTAATAATGCATACAATTTTTACCATAAAATTAGATTTTATACGGAATTTGGTGTAAATTAGATAAAAATAAACTTAGAAAAAGTGAAACTAAAAAGAAAAATGAGATTGATTTTGAAAATCCACTGAATGATTTATTTGATATTGCTTATATGAATGCAATGAAACTAATTAAAAACAAAGAAGAGAGATAATTTCCTATCTTTCGAAAACAAAAAGGTCACGTTGGTTATATGGTAGAAGAAAATAAAAATTATCCGGTATTGAATATAGGAGAGTTGAACGCGAGTAATTACAAGTTATTTTGAAAAAAAATCAATTATATAACCGGGTAAGTTAAAATACATGAAAATGTAAATGTATATTTTAGAAATTAAATTATATAAAATAACTCATATCCAATATTAATTATTTTGTAAAAAGTATAAAATACTCTTAAATTTTTAAACAAACTTTTTTATTTATAGGTTCATTTCGTAATATGGATTTTAATCAGACTAAAATACAGGGCCACTATTCTGATGATATAAATAACGTAAATGATAACTCAAATAAACTTACTTCCAAAAAAAAAGAAGAAGGGACAATAAAGACTTACTGACGAGTCGGTTAGCATCAGCTTTAAATTAATGTAAGGTCAATGAAAAAGTTCATTTTTGTAAAAAAGTTGCTATTTTAAATCCCCCCCAATGAGCAAGTTAAGTGACAGATTTTCAAAAAAAATTATATCATATGAAAGGGAACTATCTAAGGTGTCAATACAAAAAATATTATTTTTATTTGTTCATTTTTGAAAAAGTTATAGCAGTTTTAAGTACAAAAAAAAATCCCGATAAAAGGTGATTTTTATCGCAAACATTACATTTTTTTTTAATTTTCGACAGCCATTTGCACATAGAAGATAAGATGTCGAGACAAATTTTTTTTTCATTTGATAGTATACAACATAACCTTAGATTTGATATATATTTAAAGGACGCAGTATTTCCGGAACATTTTCAAAAATTAAGTTGAAAAAGTTAATTTTTGTAAAAAAGTTGCTATATTAAATTCCCCCCAATGAGCAAGTTAAGTGATAGATTTTCAAAAAAATGATATAAAATGAAAGGTAAATATCTAAGGTTTTAGTATAAATAAAAATTATGTTAATTTGTTGATTTTTGAAAAAGGTATGGAAGTTTTAAGAAAAAAAAGTGAAAAAAATGACAAAATTTACCGATTTTTAAATTTGTAATTTTTTTGGATATTTCTCCCATTTTCGGGGAACGAGGGAATTTTTTTCAATTTTTAAGGGTAATGTCTCCAACTAGATACGATTTGTGATCTTTTGACGTACTTTTGAAAGAAATCGGTCCAGTGAGAGCTGAGAAAAAGTGGTAACAGACACAAAAAAAAAAACACATCATAGTAAAATTAATACCTTCTCAGCTACGCATCGAAGCTAAAAAATTACTTCTTTAAATTTTCTTTTTGTAGTAGTTCATTGAGATTCAAAAATACTTTTTACATAACTGGTACGTAAAATGTTGACAGGTTACCAATAATTATTACAACTCCGAATACTAAACAATTTTTTGGAGTACTAGGCTGACATCAGAAAAAGAGAGTGAGATTCCATCTGCTGTTTATGACACTCCAAAAGGTTATGAGCTTTTAGAAAAAGTTCAAGCATTTGTATTTAATACACGATATTACTCAGATAGTATGCAACAATGGAATATTTATTATTTTTTACTTACATTGTTTTATTAAAAGTAATTAAAATTTTAATTACTGAAAATCAGAGAGTTAAAATATTATATGATCTAAAATTATTATTAATATTTAAAAATATTTTAAGTTATTAGAAAGATAAGTTGTACACTTTACCTGATTACATCAATACTTGTTCTAGTATATATTTATAACGCATACTGCATAGCCACCATATGTTAAAAACGCTTACAACTCAATGTACATATTATAAAGTTGTTATTGACCAATCACATTTTTTTTAAGAAAAGCTTTAATAAACTATTTTTAAATTTTGAAAAAATTAAAAATTACAGTGAAATTTTAATTTTATCAAAGGTAAAAGAGTTGTCAATTAGATTTGTTCCCCTCCGTTTTTAATAAAAAATTATATACACCAATGTAAAATAATTCCAAAAAATCTATAAAAATTGTAAGATTTCTAATTATCTATTATTCAGTTATTATAAACCATTAGATAATTAAATATTATACCTAGATAATTGAATGATTTGTCATTCATTAATTTTTATTAAAAATTTAATAAACTTTATACCCTCGATATGTTAACTCTAAATTACTAATAGCATCTAATATACTATTTATAGACATTAACAGCTATCACTAAGAAGTCCATAGTACAAATTTGAATTTTTTGAGCTTTGTAATATAGATGATTAAAAATATATACCTTGTAACAATTAGTACATTTTAGTTATTAATCATAAGTTCATCTAGGTTCATGCTCTCTTATTATATCTAGGTCCAAAATATATAATTTATTTTATTCACAATATTGTTATAATTTATTGAACGGCAAGATTATTTTCATTACTATTATTTATTTTTCATAGTCATTAGTACTCACTCACTCGTTGTTTGATCATACAATATATATTTAAAGGAACTGTTTTCTCCTATTTTATTTATTAAAATATCCAACATTTATTTATTAAGTATCCAACGCGACAACCATGACGGCGTCGACAAAACAGGATTTTCCACAGTTTGTGGCCATCAAAAGGATTATGAAATTACCAGTGGTTTCCTCTGGAGTTGACAAGGCAACATGCATATATGTTAGAGTCAAGGTGAATTTTATATAAAAGAAATTTTATTTATCTACTCAATTAATTTATAAAATTTTCAAATTTAATGATTTGATCATTTCAGATGTCTAACAGAGTTATTCAGTATGGATTTGAAAATGCTGAAAGTACAGTATGGACTGTTGTTGATATGTCTGTGCCTTTGGTGACTAAATTCGAAGATCCCATTAATAAAATTGATGAAATGATTTGTAAGTCATTGGATGTAGTGGAGCAAAATGTTCCATTTGTTACATATACCCCCGAAGAGGTTAGTTTAAGTTAATAAGATATAATAATATAAGTTATTTGTCTATCAAAAATAGTTAGCCAAGTAATTACATAATGATTACTTAATTTAACAACGATAAATTCTAGACTAGATTTCATTAAAGTAATTATTATTCTCTAGATTCTAGAGACTAATAATTTTGAATAAAATAATATTAATTGAAGCTTCATTTAGTATTAGGGTTAGTGGCTTACTCAGTGAAAGGTGAGTTTTGTGTACCAACCATCAGAGCCAAATGTTTTTTTTTAATATTTCATGATTGATTGGTACGTTCTTAAATTTGACAACAATTGTCAAAACTGCCAAAATTCTTTTATACTTCATAAATGAAATTTAAAAAAAATACAATATAAATTATACTAATGTTTGTATAACCAAACCAAGAAATGCATTCTAATTTTTTTATGGGTGCTATATTAAATTTTTAGTTAGGGGGAACTAAAGCCCCTATATCACCTCCAAGTTGCGCCTATAGTTTTCAGACTAAATTTAAATAATGATCGGTCTTGGTTAAGATTTTAAAACCAATTTAAAAATATGGCCAGTTTATGTTTTGGATTCAAAATTCGGTTTTGAAAAATTATCGATTTCGATTTTAAAAACCGTTTTTTGGTCGTAGTTTTTTTGGTTTCATTTTTATTTAGAAAAAACGAAAATAATCAGTTTTAACCGGTTTTTAGAAAAATTATTTCAGTTTATAATAATAACATAAGTATATAATAAATATTAATTAGAGGTACTATGTAACACAGTAGACACTTTAGATACTGACAATTCTGGATTTAAGCTTCGCCCGTCGCTGTTAATAATCGGATGGATTAGCAATTTCAATGGCGGAAAACACTATATCCCCTAGTACAGCAAACAAGTAAAAAATCACTGTACTTAAAATTTCTCTAGATTTCACCAGTCTAATATTAAAAAATTGGTTGGCTTTTACCAAATTAACGGTTGAAAAAATATAGTGATATATATTTTAATTTATAATTTTGACAACTATAAATTGTCCATACTAGTTCTATAAGTAAAAATACAAATTCTTATTCTTTTCATGGACTTGGTTATTCTATCTTAAACTGTCACATAAGATTATTTATAAATATTACATATTTATAAATTAAGTTTATTTATAATTAGTGGTATTATGTATTTTCGGCAACTTGAGAAACGACGAAAAAAAAATACGAATGCCGTTTACACAAATACTAAATAATATATATTGTCATCTAAATATTATGACTAATTTTTGTTGTTATTGACCATGAAAATTTACTTTTATTATTTTTACACTTTATAACTAATGAACTACCTAATGAACGAACCTCTCCGCCGGTTACTTAGAAGTGCTAATGCAGATCCTAGTTTTATATTATAATAATATTTGTATTATTTTGTAATGTCTTATTCATATGTCGATTTATTAGTTGTAAACATTTTTGATTTTGTCTTTTGTTATTTGCTTTTTTTTATGTATTTTTTATGTATTTTTTGTTCGTTTTTGTGTCTTTCTCTTAATTTAGTTAAAATTAAATATGTAAACATAGCATGCTTGTAAAAAAAGGGATTAATCCCGTAAACTAAATAAATAAATAACAACTTACTACTAATAATTAAGATATTTACACATTTTTGATTGACATAGTAATTATTAATTCTTATAAGTATTTTGAAATTGCAGATAAACGATGTAGTTAAAATGTATATTTTATAATGAAAATTGAGGAAGTGATTTATGTGAATAACTTTTTTTTAATTCCCCAAGATCAAATTTGAATGTAGGACATTAATTAGGATACAGTGTAGCAATGGCATATGAAATGGGTAAAAATTTCATAGGATTTTTCAATGAACTAATTTATTACCAAAAACATTTAATAATTTTTTTTTCTTTTGAAGTGATTTTTCAACTATAATTTATGTTTAGCACAACCAATAAGATGGCGTAACCCTTTACATACCTTGGATATGTCACGAGGGTTTGGTGTGGTGTCTAATTGAAACCCGATTAATAATCAAGATCAAAATTTAAGAAATGTTGGCTAATGGCCTTAACTGTAACGGCTTTCTTCTTTATTAAACAATTTTTTTTAAGTTTTGTTAGCTGTCGATATATCTAATAAATGTATCTATATCAGCAAAATAATTAGGAATAGGGTATAGGTGTACATTTTGGAGTAGTTTTTGAATATAAAAAGATTCTTTGTTATTACTCATGATTTAAATTTTTTTGTTTTATGGAAGCTTTTTCGATGTCTTATTATATACTCAGATGATCAAAATAGTTAAATGTCCAAGTTTAGTCAACATTTTTTACGCAATAGTATTAATTAAATAATAATAACAAATGTATCTGTACATTTAGTTCTAAATTAGAGATTTCCACTAATACGTCAAAATATAAAGACAGCTTAAAAGCACCTATTAATATATAATATCCAAATAAATTTTAAAAATGTTTAAAAACCGTATAAAAAAAAATAAAAATCTCTTATACACCCGAAACAACACACAAATAAAACAATTTGTATTGAAGATCCTGATTTTAATAAATATTTATTTTTGACTGAATTGAGTTTTACATTAATTTCTAAAAACTGGTTTTAAATAATTATAAAAATGTATAAATTATTCTAGTTATCATTACAATATATAACAAAATAAGTTTAAAGTTCAATAAATTCCAATTGGTAATTTTAATATTATTAATTTAATTATTATATAACTATATATACAGGAAATTATGTATAAACAAACATGATTGTAATAATAATGTATGTTATAGTAAATATTTTTTTTTCTTTTTATTAGTACTTTATACAATCTGTTTTATATGAACAATAAGCATGATTTATCAATTATACTACACATGTTTTAAATAACAGAATTTAGAAATCTCCCAGTAGAAGCACTTCAGTATAAATACAATATTTTGATATCAAGCACAGCTTTTTTTATTAAAATATTATAAAATCTGTTTTTTTTTTATACAACCAAATTATTAAAACAAATATCTCAATTAATTAAAGATTAAATCTTTAGGTTACTTTAATAGAATGGTAGGATTATTATCACAGTAGTTAAACCTTTGATACTGTATAAATAAAAATGTTAAAACATTTTTCTTATATTTTTTATTATTTTCTGAGAAAAAAAAATAAAAGTTAAACATATTTTAATGTCATAAATTGCACCTGAAGATTTTGGTAAATTCTTTTGAAATACCAACTTTTTGAATTTAAGTACAAAAATTTTAACTAAAAATGCTGTTAATTTTAAGCGTGAAATAGATTATCAAATTTTTAATATTGGGGGTCAAATAAAACAACAATATAGTTCAAACTGTTATAAAATTAGAAATAAATTTAAGCTATCAGAATAAACTCTTTTGACCTCTTGTTTTTTGAAACTATAATCTCAAATGTAACTGATTTGAAATAATTTGAATTTCGTTCATTATTTATTTATCAATCATAACTCAGATTTTAATAACTAGTTTAATTTAATCATGTTTAATTTTCAATATGTCAAAAGTTATTGCTAATGTCATAGAAGACGGGAACCTACACATTTCATTACAACGAAATCAAACCCAACCTCCACACCAAATCATGACGATTAAACAACTGAGTTATTTAGGCCGCCTATAATTTGATAAAATTGATTTGAACAACCTTTAAAGGTTATCAAATCACCAAAAAGATCAGATTCCATAAAAAAAAAGCATCTGTTAAGATTTTTTAATTTAGGAAGATTTATTAAATGTAAATAAAAACAACCATTAGATTTTTTATTTAATAATAAGATATTTGTCGAATAATTTTCGATTATCAAATAATAAACGTTGTTAAGGTTCTTAATGTTTCTAAAGTAGAAAATAAATTCATTAATAAGTTGTGATGGTGTCACGTTACCATTATTGTGAGAATTATTTTAATAAAATACAGACAACACATCCGCTTCTTGAAACTGATGAATTAACAAATAATATTTATTGCCAATTTGGCAATAGTTCTAATTATTATAAAAACCCAATAAACCTGACCATCGTGGTCAGTCGACTCCAGTGCCTTGTGTCATTCATCGGTCTCAGTACTCGGTTGTCGCTGTCCGGCTTACTGTTTAAAGTAAAGTCTTTGTTTAT
>NW_026099574.1:26973372-27032033 GCF_025091365.1 Daktulosphaira vitifoliae
AATTTTTTTTTATTTAGATGCATGTCTTTACTTATCATTTGTTTTTTTTATAAATCTAACTCTTTACCTGCCCACAAGTGGTATTCAAAATTATAACTTTTTTTTTACCAATATTAAGGGTATTGTTACAGAATTACTAAGCCAACCCTACCCTAGATAATAATTCCAAATAAAGAGCTTTATTTTTTATTGCGAAAGTTATAAAAATTATAATTATATTATTTTTATACAGATGTATTATACTACAAAAACGTATGTAAGAGACAAAGTCGTGCCTGTTCTTAAGAGAGCTGATTCTGTTAAACAATTGGCAATGTTAGATGATGCTTTAAGTGTAGCTGATAAATATGTGGACAAATATTTACCCGATAAGGATCCTGTAGAAGATTTAACTGATAAACCGAGTATATTTATATTTTAAATTGTTTGTTTTTAATTAGAGAATAAAAATATTAACTCTTATTTTAGTAATATTTAATATTATTAATCGAGCACAATTAAAAACTATTTGGCATTCAAATATTTTTAATATCTATTTGGTAAAACGAATCTTAAGTTCTATTCAATGGTTTTTAATATTCGATAGTTATGCTAAAAATTATCATTCCGCTGGATAAAAATTATACGATAGCTTTGAATATTCGAAAATGCTAATCACTAATTTTTAGCTTAATGATTTATTAAAAATGTTAATTTTTTTTTCCTAAAGATCAAGAACCATCTAGCCAAGCTGTGAAAACTATCCGTCATGTCAATCGGTTTTCTAGAAAGTTACAAAGACGATTGACTCGTCGCACTATAGCAGAAGCTAAATTACTTAAAAAACAGGGTTACGATACCGTAAATTGTCTTGTTTACTTTGCAGATCTTGTAAGTATAAAATATTAGCTTTATTACATGAGAATACTTATAAGTTATAAAATAGTCAGTTTGTGTATTGTTAAAAACTAGAAAGTAAGAAAATTTTGTCGCAACTATATTCTTTTTGGGTTTTACAAACTCAATATATAATTTTTATAAACCGTCTGACAAATTATTTATAGCCATTTGCACCCAAATGCAGCGGGAAAGTTTCCTCTAGGAAGTAATTTTTCTCGATTATTTAAAGCTGTTAATTTATCATTTTACAGTTCTCAATTTTTTCTAGTAAAAAGTAAAGAAAAAAACTACTTTAAGAGTAGAAAAAAATGTTTAAATTGAACTAGAAACCTTCATTAATTTCCTTTAAATATTTCAATAGTTGGCGAAGGACCCAAACGCATTCGCTCAGAAAATTAAAGTTATTTGGCAACATTTGAGCGAAGATGAACCCGAAAATCAAAAGCCCCCAGAAAATATTGAACAACTTATAGAAATGTTAACCAGAGAAAGTGCAAGACGATTTGTACACGCATCCAATTTTGTTGTTAATAGCATTTACATGACACCTACCTATTCTAAAAGAGCATTTCATTTCATTGGCCAAGAAGCATCATATTTAGTGGATAAGATTTTAGAGGTAATTTTTTAAGAAAATTTTTATTTACATTATTTAAAAAAAAGACAATTGTCTAAATTTTAAAATAAAAAATACAATATCTAAAACTCTCTATTAATTTCTATCATATTCTTGGATATTTATTATTGAAAAAATAATAAATTAATTTAAAATTACCAATTTCAATAAATTTTGTTAATAGTGTATTGAATTTGTTTTTATCATTTAATTTTTTGTCTTTAATCGTTTATTATGTCTACAATATAAATTCAGGTTCACAAGATTTATCATTTTTTTAGAAATCTAATGCATGCTGTAAACCACATACATATTTAAAGGAATGAATTATCAAAATTATAGTCTTGATAATTTAATCCCTTCTAATTAAAAAAAAAAAAATTTGTTCCTACAAATTTTATATATTATACGTACAAAATGCTTAGTTTTTTCGTTTGATTTTTATTTTATTATTTAAAAAAATTATATTTAATTACTTAATAGGGATGAAATATATTTTAAATTATTTATCATAAATATCGAAACATTGAATATTTACAATAGTATCACAGAATTACTTTGTATATTAACAAACGAAAGAATTTCTGTTTGAGATTATACAACATAACTAAGGATAATTAGAAGAAATTGAATACGCTTTTATAGAATGTTCCATCATAATTCACTTATTTTAATATTAGTTTATATTGTCAAAAGGGGTGGATGGTTGGTTGATGTTCGGTATGTAAAACATCATCCTAAGTAATGTAAGGTCCACTGAAATGCACTGTAATTTTAATGTTTAAACGTGTTAGTGCTATAGAAAACATTTTGAATAACAAATATTAAAGGCTGCTACAAAAAACCTAAAAATTCTAATTATAATTATAATTCTTGAATTTTAATTGTTAGATGATTTAGATGACTTCATTTTTTTTATGGACAATGTGTTACTTGTTAATCAATTAGATATTGAATTATTAATAAAAAAATATATGTTTTAAATATATAAAAAGAAAATGAATTAAAATATTAAATTATGGTTTATAGGTATTAGTTATCATTAGACGCTTCACATATAAATTTATATTGTAACTACTATAAGTGAAGTGATTATTATTGCCTCCCAAATACGAAAAATGTTTGTAGAAGTTTTTAAATACGACCAATAATTATTTATTTTATTGTTACAGTACGCTCATTTAGAAGATGTAAAAGTCACTGTAGAAGATATAGCCAAATTTCAAATCGCTAAAACGAAAAAAAATATAGAAGAAATGTGGAAATTAATATTGGTAAAATATTATTATAGATTTTAACAGATAGCTAATGACTGATTTATCATTATTATTTTTATAATGTAAATTAGGAATACTTGTTAACGTTGAGAGATACATTAAAAAACTCGAAAAATAAAAGTTGCCAAAACAAAGAAAATGATGTGAATACATCCAAAGAGTATAGACTTAAGAAAAAATCACAAAAATCAAACGGAGAAAAAAAGCCAGCGGAACAGACGTCTTCTTCTTCCTCGACGGTGGACACTACGTCTTAAATACGAATCTTCAAAACCAACTTTTGTCATATTATATTAGCCCATAAATATACATGTTGTATTTATAAATATGTAACATTCAAATATTTTTTGACTTTAATTCGTATTTGTAATTTAAAATTTAGTATTTTATAATTATCTCTAACGCTGCATACATATATTAATATTAATATACAGTAATATTTAAATGGATAGACACATATTTAGTTTTAACATTGTATGTGTTAAAATAATTATAATTGTCGATAAAGACTGCATTTTTTTTTTGCTTTTTATTTAAAAAATGACATCTTGTTAGTGTGCCTATATATAGGCGCAGTATATGAGGAATTTCAAATGGTTGTAAGGTTTCAGTTTATTGGTGTATAATTAAACACTAAACGTACAATATTCAAATAAAATCGATGTAATTTTTTTTTCAGACTCATTGGAATTTTTTTATCGCATAAGACCCTAGACGCTTCTCTCCACTTCACCCACCCACGCTTAATCTCGTATCTTACATCCTCGTCAATACCACCGGTCTTTTGCACAACTGACCCTAAATACTTAAAACTATTAGTTGCCTCACACAAAATACTGGCTCCATTGTTGACTTACCAGGCATAAATCCAAACTGGTTTTTAGATACCGATGTCTCATTTCTTACTCTTTTATCTATTATCTTTTCCCAAATTTTCATACTATGACTCATAAGCTTTATGCCTCTATAATTTCCACACTCCTGTACATCACCTTTACCTTTAAATATCGGCTCCATAATACTATTCTTTCATTCATTTGATATTTTCCCCCTCCAATAAGATTTTATTTAAAAGTTCCTTCAACCACCTTATCCCAACACCACCTAATATTTTCCATACTTCTACTGGCACTTCATCTGGTCTTACTGCTTTATTCTTTTTCATTGATGCCACAGCCTCCCATACCTCTTTCTCAATAATTAAATCTACCAGTCATTCATTCCACAAGATATCCTCTAATGTCTATTTTTATTTATGAAAATTAAGTTAGTAATTGGAGCCTCAATGACTATTACTTAAGTAAAATTTCTGTTTGATATTTAATCTAATATAATTATATTAACTAAACACTTGAAATTTTTGACCGAGGGAAATTGTAAATTTTGGCTGATATAACAACTCTGATGAGAATTTTTCAAATATTTTATGCCATAGTAGTGACTAACAGAACAATAATATTTCATCCATTGAAAAATCGTGTCCAGTGTTGTACATATATACATCAGGGGACCTGGAGCCTCATAAAAATTCAGTTTTGCTGTTTGAATTGAACACTGATCCTATGTAAATCACTGTTATAAGGTATAATTTCAACTAAACAATTATATTTTGATGAGTGTTATTAGGAATCAGAAATTGATAGAAATAAACACAAATAAGAAGTCATTAAATTAAAAAATTAGACTGTTGTCACATAATAGTGCAAACATTGTTATTGATAATTTCTAAATATTATATTTTTAATTTGATATTACTTATATAAAGACAATTAGATCGAAACAAACACTACTGATAATACTATTAATGGTGTTTTTTTAAAAGAAGACATTAAATCAATAAGGCAGAAAATACCAAAATTAATTTTTAGTTCAAAAGTTTTAACCTAAAAAAAGTCCTGTCAAATATCAGATACCATCTTGCCAATAGATTAGTATTATTTAAAGTACAAAAAATGTACTTAGAATAACATCTATACATCGTCATTTAAAATATCTTTTCTGGTATTAATGTCATTACTTTAATTTGTGAAAAATTCCATATTGAGTTTATATTATTGTACAATAGGTTTTACAGTAATAACTTAGTGTACATAATCAAAAAGTTAAGGCCTATAGTGCAGTGTATTATGAATAAAAATTTTATTTATTTAAAAAAATATGTTAAGTTTTAAATTACAGAACATAATTGATTTAAATTTTATTGAATGCAGCAATATCTACAGATTGCACAAAGTCTTCAAATTCTTGAATTAATTCAACTAGAGCATCAACTGATACTTTATCATCTTCAACAACACACATAATTTGAAGTTTCTTTATACCAAATGCAATTTCAACCAGTTTGGCTAATAAATAAAAGATGTTGTAATTAATTTAAGTCATATTATAAAAAAACTAGAAATAATTAAAATATATCTACCAAAAAATTAAAAAAAAAACACTAGTTTTCATTTTATTTTCTTCAGATAGTTTGGTATTTATCAATTTTATCTTAATAAAGAACTATCAAATTATAATTTTTAAAAATAATAGTTCTTATGCTTCATAGTCCTTCAATTATACTAAAATGTTCACAACAATTTATAACTTACAAGCTCCCCAAACAAGGCCGTCCATTTGTATCGTTCTTACACATTCTTCTAATTTTTTCATATCTGTTTCATCATCCCAAGGTTTAACATCCAATACTATACTACTTTTAGCAATAACAACTTTTTTGGTTGCTTTTTTTTCACTGTAAGCTTTAAGCCTTTCTTGTCTAATACGTTCTGCTTCTTCATCCTAATTGTAGAAAATAAAATTCAACATTTGAATAAGTTGATATTCTTCAGAATTGAATCAAGTTCTGGTTACAAAACATGTCATAAGGGTGTATCATAAGATATTGAAAAATTAATATATTTTTTAGTAAATATCTATGCTATAAATTGGTAAGATACTGAAGATATTTTAATAGAGGATGGTCAAAAATATATTTTAAATGAGGAAAAGAGAAATATGTGTGATAGGGGTTAAAATTTATTGCAGGCGTTTCTAGTGTAATAAAAAATGAATTGATCATAGTTTCCATGGAGGTTGTAGGAGCTTTAGTCTTCATAAAAAAAATTGTAGCTCTGAATATATTAAATTATTGAAATGGGTGGGAGATGATAAAGCAGTAGTTTATGGAATCACCTCAAAGGGTACACACTTATATAGTAAATTTATATATATCAGGGTTTAAAGAAACAAAAAGCATAGAAGAACCAAATCTCTATATCATTTTGAACATTTTATACATGGATAAAATTACTAACATTTTAATTATATTTTAAATCATCCTCATTGACCATCGCTAAAAGTTAGAAAACTAAGTCTACTTTTATAACCCTTACTTTAAGTCCTGATTTAAATTTTAATCATAATAAATAATGTAGACATTTTTAAACAATATAGGATATACAGTAAGTAAAAAAAAATGTTCTATTGTTCACAATATTAATAACAATGGAACTGTTTCTTTACTTATTGAATAGCTTATATAGCTATACAATTATAGGTGTTACATGTAAAGGCAAAAACAAATTGTAACCATTAATTTATTAGATTGAATACATATCATTATGTTTTTAATAATATTATTCTTAATTTACTGTACTTTTTATTTATTATAATTCTTGTAGATATAAAAGACAAACTTATTTTTACATCTTCTAACATACTTTAACCTTTTAATTAGCTCAAAACCAATTTTTATTGATGAGCTAAAAAACAATTTCAGAGATCAATTTTTCAACTTTCAGCTTAGAAAAAAAAATTATACTTTAGTTTCGTTGTTCATATTATATAGAATTTCTTGGTGTTAGAAGTACAGTTCAAACTTTAGAGCTATGGTTGTAAACTAAAAAAATGTATGAATAAACAATAGTATAAGAAAGATCTGAAAGGGTTAAGAATTCCTTTCTATAACTGTTTAAATGATACTGTTTAAAAAAAATAGTTAAATTATAACTGACAGGAGAGCATATGCCCCTACCACGAATCAATATATACAAAGTGATTTAGCAAATTTATTGTATTTAATGGACAACTATAATACGTAATATATTACTAAATTTACCTCTTCATCATCAGATCCAAAGAGATCGATATCATCATCATCATCAGCTGGTTTAGAAGAACTTCCTTCTGTTGATGAAAAATCAGCCTTTTTGTTGGGAAATTGTACTTTATCTTTATCAGAAAAAGATTTAATATGATTATACCATCTTAACACATTAGGAGTTTTAGCTTGAGGAGTCTGTATAAGGGCGAAGGTATCTAAATCAGCTTTTGACGGTTCAAAACTAAAAATTTTATATATTATTAAAGAACAAAAAAAAAATTAAGGTTAGGTTCTTACCCAACGATGTAACTTTTAGAACTTAAGTAGTTTTCGAGATATTCAACGCCTTGAGGAGATTTTAAATCAATTGAAGCCATTTTAAAGTAGTTAATGGTAATATAAAATAGATAATTGAACGACTTGTTCAAGCTTTTAAATTATTTTTAATTATTAGAGCTACACGTTACGAACCGTAGATGGAGATAAAAAGATTTATTACAAGCTAAGCTGTATATACATAAGCGGTGTTCTTTAGGTTAAAGTAGTGTTGGCAATAATGTTGATAAGAAAATCAGTTTTAAATTATCATTACTAGATGCCACTTTGAAAAAATGATAGATTAATGGATTCACAGATATAGATAATGAACCAGATAGCTTGCTGGCCTATATTGCTAGTTTTTGCAGGTGAAGCCAAATAGCCGCCATCTTTTTTAAGGCCAACATTTATTTTCCTATACTTCTTGTACAAATTATTTTATTATCAGAGTAAAAAGTTATTGATAACAATAATTTTATATGAAATATAAAGAAAAATATTTAGCTTCACCAGCTAATACAATCAATATAGGTTAGCTAACAATCTAGTTTATTATCTATATCTGTGGTTAGAATCATCAAAGAATAGATAAATTCTTATCTAATCTGTAAAATTTTTTAATCCATGATACTAAATAGTGATAGTATATCGAATATAAATATCGATAACACTAAAATATCAGAAAACGTTTAGTTGCCATTAATTACCGAAATAAAATATTGGTAGCATATATTCATTGATTTTTAACTAAAAAACAATTTGATATTGATATTAATATTTCACAAACTTACTTTTAGAATCTTAAAAATAAAACTATTTTCAATTTTTATAAATTCAAAAAATCTATGAAAAAATTAATTGAACACAATTTACACGAGAAAAGGGAGTGTGATACGATTATATTATGGAATTTCGAAAATATTCGACGAGTAATAAGCTCTAGAGACAAATATATTTTCAGAATACAAAATTTTAAAAATAAAGTGGGGGATCCTGAAAATACATGTAAAATAGTACACGGAAACAAAAATATTGCGGCCAATAAAAATATATTTGATATTAAAATAATAGCACATAAATATTTAAATAAATGCAGATCAATTACACACAATAAAATTCAATACAGCAGTAGAATTTGTGATTGCATGAAAAAGTTCTGCAAATTAAATTTTTTACTTTATAAACATTTCAGGGGGATTGAACCCCAACGCCACTAAATACAACCTTCAGTTTAAATCGTAATTGAAGAACTTTTTTATTAAGGAAAAAAGCGTTTACTTTAATAAGTCTTATGAAGTTGAAAATTATTAAGCATTAATTCTTAACTAGTTTAACGCGAGGTAAGATAGTGAGGCTTCAACGATTTTTCATGACTTTTGTAATTGTATTTAAAATCTAAAATTTGTATAAGGACTATTTCTATATTTAGCCTAACACTACAATTTTTCAAATCGTCTTATTCAACGTATAAGGAGCGAAATATGAGTTTTCTTGAATATTGTTATTTTTGTCATTTTTTCCTAGTTTTGAGTTAATATAACGAAAACATCTGTAAAACTTTGTAATTAATACACTAGGGTAAAAAAAATGGGTCGATTATTTATTAATAGCTATTAAATAATACTTAGAATATAATACTAGAATATTTAAGTAAGAAATTTGAACATTTTTCTTATGAACACTAATACCTGAAATTTTGAAACATTTTATCAAAACACGCTAACTATGAATTTTTAACCAAAACTAATATATACGTGAACGCATGTATGCTAATAGAAGTGAGTTAAAAAATGGTATTGTAAGTCATTTATATTTAGATGTTCAGCAAAATGTGATTTTGAGAAATACTGAATTTGCCATCTTACGCTAAATTAATTTATATACAAAATGGAACAGATTTTATTAACTAATAAATCTTGTAACTTTTGATTAAATAATAATTTTTTTTCTAATCACTATTGATCGGGGTCGGATTTAGACCTATGGAAAATATCGTATTATAAAATTAATTAACAAAAAAAAAAAAAATATCAGAAAAATTATCACTAATTATGACAATCTAACAAAATTTGTGATGGGTCACGATGCGTTCGTTCCCTCTTAATTCAGGCTTGCTTTTTGTTAAATTCAAATAAATATGAATTTTTAGTATATTTCAAAGTTAAAATTATACAAATTTAGTTATTATACACAAATATATTTAATAAATATTTATCTTTTACTACTGGTTTTAATGAAAAATATTTAAATTATTTATCTAGAAAACTTTTAAAATTAATTTTAACGTAGGTTTTTAATTCTCTACAATACTAAAACCTATTGTTGAATATAATAGGATAGTAAAAAAAAGTATTTACTTCAAAACAACAATAAAATATACCAAACATTTATCTAATTACTCAAAAGAATTCAACTGTCATAAAATGTCTGTTTTATTTTATATTATATATTAATTCATCTAAGACAAAGAATTTCATCTTTAATGTGTTATTGATGATTTTATAATTTAGTTGTAAGAATAAGATTTAAACTAAATTCTCTTTAATAAGAAAACATAATTTGTGTCTCTACAGCAATTAATTCGTAAAAGTTTATACACATGAACCTTACTTAGGTTTGAATGGATTGAGTTTCATTTTATTATTGGAGACAAATATTAAAAAATATACTTTGGCATAGCCCAAAATAGAAAAAAGTATTTCAAAAAACCAAATAAAATATTAGCTGTACTAAGTTATGAAAGATGTTAGAACACAGTATAATTTAATAATAAAATTTTATATAGATTTATTTCGATTTTTCCAATTAATGTAAACGCTATAAATTAACTATAATCAATTAATATATTATATATTGGATATTGATAGTTAAATTATATTTGAATTATTATATAAATTTAATTGTCACAAATACTTCTCTTACTAATTTTATAGGGTAGCTTACTTAGAAATTATAAAAAAATAAATAAGTATACTATTATATTTTTTGCAAAATTTTCATACAAAAGTGAAGCCACTCAATTTTTTCTAAAAACTTAATGATAACTGGTTAAAATTTCTCATAGTTTTATGGTCTCAAGTGTTATTAGATATATACCGATAAAACATAACTACTAACCAATTATAGGAAAAATAAAAATATTTTGCAAAGAATAAGGACTATTAAGTAATGTTATATAACATAATTTTTCTATCTTTATTAATAATTAAACTACCTATACAAATTTAACCTTAAAACAAAATTTATTTTTAATAAATGGAGGAGGATACATCTCATCACAAATTAACCATTTATACAAGCCACAATAAATAAATATCATTTAGATTTTATATCTAAAATCTATTAAAATGAATAAATTGTTTACATTAGTAATGTGACAAATCCTTCAAGATCCAAAGTCAGCAATATTTTTATTTTATCCAATAAAGTTTTCACAGTACTTTTTTTTAATAAAAAAGTAAAAAAAAAATATATATTTATTTGACAATTTGAATAAGCCAAAATAAAAAAATTAGTTAAAAAACACTCATTTTTATTTTATTAGCTTTTGTTGAGTTTAACGATTATAACCCCTTGGTATCTTTCAAGATGCTCTAGGATTTTTTTTATTTAGATATACATGATTGTATACAATAAGACATTACAAAAATAATTAAAACTACAACACTTATTTTACACACACTTTAACTGACTATAATCAATGTATTTTGTTTTGGAAGTTAAATAGAGCATTATTAATGGTATATTTGTAGATCTTTTATACATATGATATAAATTGTAGGTTATATTCTTGACTTGATGATAACACAATATAAAGACCACATTACACAGAAATTGTTTTTATTATTATTTGGTAACTGGCATATTATAAGTTATATGTTAATAATTTAAAGTTAAATAAAATAAATTGAAATTTAAATGAAAGGAATTTATGAAAATTACTAGAAAAATAATTTTTGAAACTTTTAAGCAATACAATAAAAAATATATCAATTGATAATGGTAATCAATTCATAATATTAGAATTGAAAATAAAAATAAGGGGTTTTAAAATATTAATATTTTAAAATGCATACAAATTTCTGAGCATAAATTCACGATGTAAGTAGTTATATTGTCCTTAAAATATTACCTATGAATTGTTTTATTAATAATTAAAAAATAAATAAATAAAATAAATAATAATTAAAAACTATATTATAATTATTTTTGGGTAGGTTAAGGCAGTTTTATAAAATGCCACCAGCACATGTATCTATTACACTTTTATCCCGAAAAGTAATTAAAATTTAAATACTAAAGAAACACCATCATATTTTTAATTTGTTCTCTATATTATGAGACACTTACATAATCAATATTGAACTTTATGACAAAGTGATAAGTAAAAAAAAAAATATATATATATATATAGGCATTTATGAATAAAATAAAATTTCAAAATCATACTATGTAAGTATTTTTCCAATAGTGTGATCTTTTACCAGATTTGTTGGAAATTGAAAGTGTTGATCTTTTTGAGGTTGTACAGGGCAAAAAAAGAATGTTTAACTGATGACGGGTGGACAGGCAACATACTTAGAAATAACCATCACATTGCATATTTACGGGTCCATTCTCTGGCCAATTCATTATACTTTTCTCTGTCTGTTTTATATATCCTAGCTATTTCAGGCACAAGAGGATCATCAGGATTTGGATCACATAACAACGAGCAAATTGACAGCAAAACTAAAATATATTTTTGAACATTTTTTTTAAATTTGTTTCATAATTGAATTTAACTTTAATTACCTTTAGATATGGTCAAAGCAGGTGACCATTGAGACCGTAGAATATCAAGACAAATGCTTCCATTACTATTTATGTTCGGATGGTAAATTCTAGTTGTGAATGCAACCTAAAATATACTTTATTATTATTGTTTATTTATACTTTATGAAGAGTAAAACAATAAAAGTTTTCAATTTAAAATTATATATTTGATAAATATTAAAATACTAAACATTTTTTAAAGAGTTAAATGTAAATTAAACATTTTTTAGCGATACAAAAAATGTAAGGCAGATGGTGCCTACAACAATTGGAGGAGCTCACTATTATTTAAATTAGAATAAGGAGAAGGTGAAGGTACTACTTGCAATGGGTCCGCAGCTTAATAGTTGTAGCACTACTAGTAGATAGTAAAAATTGTATCCAATTTTACATATAATTTCGATTAAGTAATTTGTAAGTAAAACTATAATGATTGTTGACTGGTCACCTGTTAAAGGGCTATAGTAGATCAGCAATAGATTAAAATTAAAATTTATTATAAATTAATGTCATTTTTTGCTCCTAATAAGTTTAAAAATGTTGTTCTTATTAAAAGAAAAAAGGCAAACAATTTTTGTGATATTTTTATATGAAAAGAAGGACTTAGGATTACTTACATATGAAAATTTATAATACCATAAACGAGGACAGACCTTACATTCACTATTATTTAAAGAATTAAGTACTTGCCTTTGGAGGTTTAAATGGATAATCCGTAGGAAAGTGAATAGTTAAGAAAAACACTCCACCTTGATATGGACTATCAGGCTAAAACATATTAAAATACATTAATACATTAAGCATTTAAAAAATAATACACTATACTAATTAAAACACTGGAAAAAATTATTATAAGTGAAATTTTGTTTTTTCATCCTAATTACTAAAAACCTTTATCAAAAATTGAATAAAACTATCAATTAAAGATATAAAATCTATTTTATTAGTTTGTCAAAACTAAATATGATAATTAACTTTGAATTGTAAAATGTTGGATATAACTCTGTTCTAATATAAAGGATAATCAGTTTATCATATACCACTCGATTTTAAAATATAAAATCATAACACATATTATGGTATGGCTAGAGATGAGATGCTGATATTATTTTTAACACTTGTCATTTCCAGATCGTACTCTTCTTTCCATCTAGATATAAAAATGAAAATAACTTTCAAAGTACAGGTCTAAAAGTAGTTATTAACCAGTCATTTTCTAATTTAATCTAATTAAATATGTATTTTGCCATTTGAAAAAATTATTGTTGACACCCCTATATGTTTTAAGGGATGATTCTAAAAAGTAATTAATAGCTGACAAATCAAGAAATATATGAAACTAAAAACAAGTGTATATAAAGAGTACACATGAATGAAGTGAAACTTCTTTTAGTCATTCAATTGATAGAATATTACAATAAAATAACAAATACAGCACTTAAAAATTTTGTTATTAATTGATATTAATTTAATTTATTATTATTAATTTTCTTATTCTATTGTTTTTGATTGGATGTTATGAAGATATTATACGAAATTACACCTATTGTAATTTATTTTAAATTTATTATGCACAATAAAATTACTTTATAGAAAATTTAGTGCTAAATTATAATATAAAATATACATTATTATTTATTCATATAAGTATATTTAGATGTTGTGTATATTTATATATATATTAATACAAACACAATACTAATTATGGATAATATTTATTATTTACTTACTTATAAATTCAATTAAGAAAAAATAAAATATGTTATAAACATTTTCCATATTTATTTATATATAACTTAATAAAATAAATTATATTTAATCATTACTTTTATTAATTATTGACAATTTACTTATTTCAACAAATAACAAATAAATAAAAATAAATGAATATAAAAAATAAACATCTAAATTTATTTTTCTTAATAAGAATAATAATATAAGTAATGAATTATATTTTATATTATCATTTAATTATATTACCTTATTTTAATATACTCGGATATATAAAAATATAAATAAACAATAATTAATTTTTTTTTATCTTTGTAGGCCCATTTAGGCCATAGTGACCTCAAAGAGATTTTCTTAACTATTGATACTCCAGGATGGGTTAATTGTCTATCCCCAGAGAGATAATTGGGTAATCTAATAACCAAACTAGTCTCTTGCTCGGTACATGAGGCTGCCCATGACTGAGTTTTGAAAAACTTAAATAAATATATTTATTATTTATATTAATTATACATACATATTTATTTTAATTATTATAATTACAAAAATAGATTTAATTAAATTATAATATAAAATTTATGTAGCACTTTATTTTCAAAAATTAAAGTATTGTAGTTTAAATCTCATTTAAAATGTATGAAAGTGTTCATTTCTTTTAGAATTTATATAATTAAATTAATTATATAACTTGAGAAAATTTTTTAATTAAAATAGACAATAAAATTTTTAAATTCACATCAAGTGAATTATATTTACAGATTATAAATTTATATCTATTAGTAATGAATTATTATTAAAAAATACTATATTAATAACAAATAATATTTTCATATTATAACTCAATGAATTTAAAATTCATAATATATATTTATATTATTACAATAGCAAACTAATGTTAAACATGAACATTTTTTTTTTGAATGCATATATTTTATTGAACTGACATGTTCATCAAATAATGAAATTTTGATATAATATTTATGTAATATTAGAATATGTTCCTGATAGCCAAACGTGACAATCAAACGTTAACCAAGATGCACAATTTTTTTTTCAAACATTTTGCTATAAAGAGTTTTACTATGAAAAAACAATATTTTTTTCAATATTGTATTTATTTTGCGATAAATCTCGTGATTTAGTATAATCCAATCACCTAGTATATTAAAACGGTTATATCCAACTTTATACAACTCAAAGTTAATTATCACATTTTATATTTACAAATTACATGGAAACTATCTGTTATAAAACTATTTAAACTAAATTCCGTGTAGTATATGTAGGTAACAATTTAAATTTAAATTTAAACTTTTAAATTTAAAGACATAATTTTAAAGCTACTATTAATTAAATAAAATATATAATATGATAGAATTTCGTTAAATCAAAACTATTTGACTGCCATATTTAAATTGTTTTAGTCATAAGATTGAAATATATTTTGATTATTAAATGAATGTATAAATCCAACAGTAATATTTACTAGTTTAACATAAGATAAACACAATATTTCTTTTTATTAAAATAATACTTAAGGTTAACTTACTGGTCCCATAATAGTAGCTTGCCAGTGAAATACTAAAAAAAAAAACTTACTCATATCATTTGTCATTTAAACTATACTATTTATACTTACAATCATCACCAACTGGTCCTGCAGAACATTGTGCTGGTGGGTCTCTGCCTAAGTCTTGAAGTTCCTAAAAATTATTGAAGTACCAGTTTGATTATAATCATATACATTCATAAAAATTCCAAGTCATAATAATTAAATCAATGTTTGTTTAAGATAACAAGATTCTACTTTTCCAATAGAATATTGAATATAATTTCAAGATAAGCATGCGTAAAACAAAATTCTCATTAAATTAATACTAGTTGCAATAAAAATTGTATCAACAGTAAAAATTTATATTATTTTTATCTAATAATGCTAACTGAAAAATAATACCTATTATAAACAAACAATACAATAATTGTGTATTATTTTTAACTATAAAACTAAATAGTAAAATACTTTTTCAAAAATGATCTTTATAATAAAATTCTAAAATAGTTACTTAACTAATTTAAGAATATTTCAATATAAATATCATATAACTTATATACATTTGTACAAAAATTTTTTTTGAAAAATTAAATGATACAGTATAGTAAACTTTTAAATATCAAGGATAATTTATTCTAAATTAAAAATAAAATACTAAATTTTAAATTTAATTGTTTGTGAACTTTACTATGCAATCATATATTTAAAAATTATTTTAATGAAAAACTGAGGAATGTTTTAATCTTATAAGACATAGTTATATTTTATAACTATAAATGAAGTTTCACTGGATAACATTTTTTCAATCATAATTCACATTAATTAAACTATATTAAATAATTTTAATAATACTGATATTGAAAAACTTAAATGACACCAGAAAAATAAAACCTAATGTTATCAAAATATTTACTTAAAGGAACAACAAATATCACAAAATTGTTAAGATATTTAGTTCATTTTAATAGATGAAAAAATTTAATATTTAGAATAGGTTTATAACTTGCTTATTTAATATTAATACTTTAGGAAATCAAAAAAAAAATTGTATAGTAGGTCAAGACCACTGTCACTCGATCAGAAACTATGAATATTATAGATAATATTTTTTAAAAAGGTAAATTAACTATCATTTTATTACCTCACATTGGATAATACGACTTTTTAGTGACATGCGGAAATATTAAGTCAACAGTTCATAGTATGCGTGCGACAAAAAATCGCACACACCAAAAATGAACGGAATCATCAATTCAAAGCATGTTTGTTCACTTACCTTATTGATTCGCTTCAATGCCATTATATGACAATTGTGTTATATATATTTTATATTATATTAAATTTAACACCCAAAAGGAATAAAAAAAATTATAATATTTTTAAATAATGCTGGCGAGATTCGATTCCACCAGCAACGCACACACGAATTATTGTAGTATTAAGAGTATTGGTGTGTGTATATGTGTGTGTGTATATATACGTGTATGTGCTTTTGTGTGCGGGTTATCAGAAAAGGACGGGAGAGTGTAAAGCAGTTGTATTGGGGAACACAGATACACAAAATGGCGGCCGAGAAGTCCCCGTTTGCGGTACCGCAATACCTAACTATTGCTAAACCATAAATACACATTCGCGCGCGCGCATTAAGGGACGGCAACCGATCTGGACGACACTTATTCCCACCAAATGGTTTTTCCACAGATAAGGATGTTCACTAAACGCAGTCGACACTTGTACCCCTAATAATACTTATGTTATCTATTCCGCATCTGTACAGTATTATAATTGTATAAGATTAATGAATAAGTCAAACTGCTTACAATATTAAAACTAGGCTGCAAACAGCTAGTCTCGTGTCGTTTTGGCTGATTAGATAATGTTTCTTACATATTTTTATGTTATAATTATCATTTTTTTATAAACGCAATAATTTGGATATTGATATTAAAGAACTGCGATTATACGCAAGTCTCAAAAAGGAAATGTCGGTATTTGGTTATCCGTGATTGAGTAACGTTGGAGACTACACTCTATACCGTTTAAATATATCTTATATTTAGATTAAACAATATATTGAAAATATGTTGTTAAATGTTAACTAAGAAACTTTAAAACTCATTGGTATTTTTTGTTATAATCTGCAAAATTATTTGTCGTAAAACAACATAATTAGACTTAAATCTTATTATTATTTATATGGAATTAAAAGTACGTAATGAATTTGTAGTATATAAAATTATTGCTCAATGAATTGTACTTGAATTTTTTTAAATGCTTTTCTAATTTAACATTGATTATTATTTATAAAATAAACCAAATATTTCTTAAATTAATAGTTTCCGAATTATTTTGTAAAATTATGAAGACTTTTTTTTGTCGAGGACTATTAAAATTGTTTAATAATAATCCTTATATGAATCTTATTTCTTAGAAATAGTGAATATTCAAAACTATAAAATTATTTTTATTTTTAAACAATTTACATTGGTCCATTAACCGCTCGAGTAGATAATAAAACCAAGTTTTCAGCCTAATGATATAACTTTGTATCATTAATACTTTTGACTTGCATCTTAAGAGTAAAAATGTGAAATTACTGTTTAAATTGTGCAAATAGACTAAAATAAAATTTATTTGCTTAATAACAAAATTTAAAAATAATATCCAAAATTAATTTTTTTTTTTCCAAAATGTATATAGGTTATGAATAAAACTAAATTACTATTATTGGTATAAATTAATTAATCCAAATAGCAAAAACTGCAGTTTTTTGGGGAATGAATTAAAGGAGGAATAATTTTATTTTTAAAGGGACTGTATGGCCTTTATCAGTAACGTGGCAATTCTTATTACACTCTGTCTCGGGTTTGAAATTCAGTCATAAGTAGCTCTATTTGCCAAGTGAAAAATGAGTTCAGTATTTGGAGTTACCATTCCATTGAAAACAGACTAATCACCTGTCTCAAAGTATTCATGGTTAATAAGCTCCTCTTTGGATATCCCTTAATTAACTACTAAAACATAAAAAAATTTATTTTATGGTTTTTCATAAAAACCACAATTTGTCTTCATGTTATATTAATAAATTAGTGACAAATACATTTTATTAAGTTAAAATTTAATACTCAATTTTTTTTTTAATTTTAAGTACTTAACCAAATTTAATTTTATTTACATTATAATTACATGTATAATAACCTAGAATTAAGAAAGATATTTATGATTACAAATTAAAACAATTTAATTAAAATAAATATGATAATTTTAAATTAAAAACTACATCATATATATATATATATAGAAAAAATTTTTGAAAATTATTGAGTTAAGAGAATATAAAAATTGTATTAATGTTTTAATGGAACAAAATTATAAATTTTTTTTTTTTTGAAATGAAAATTTACTGAATTTGTAAATTAATATTATTTTTCACAAACAATAAATTATAATAAAATAAAATTTTTATACAATATGAAATTGCTGAATTGAGTCTGGATAGTAGATTACTGAATCACTTTGGCTATTTTGTCCAAATATTTTAGAATAATTTGCATCGTTGGCTAAAAAAAAAAATTGAAATACTTTGTTGATATACCTAAAATATCTATGTAAGTAATAAACACTTATTAACTTACAAAAAACATCATCTGATAATTCTTCAATTCCTATTGATTTATCTCCTTTTGTTACCTAAAATTAGATAAAAAAATATTTTACTTAGAAAATAAGTATCGAGTAAAACATCAGATAGTCAACTAAAAGATTTTTCAGGGGATGATACCCTCAAATTATTTTTATGGCCTTTTTTTTCTTTAAAAGCTACTAAAAATTAAATGTTTGAAGAAAAATAAAAACAGAAAAAATTTTATTATCCTCTCTAATCAAAACTACAAATTTTTTTTTGAAAAAGCTTCAATGTTTGTGAAATTATAAAATGTGAGTTATGTATTCTTTTTTATTACTTAAATTTTTTTTAATAAAATTATTGACAATTATATTAAAGAAATACATAATTAGATACAAATTTTTACACAATTTTGTTAAATTCCTAAATTACATAAAATTTTTAATGCTAATATTATTAAATTTTACCTCTCGGTATTTTTGTAAATATAATTTTAATGGTTCAACATAATTGTCAAATCCTAAATTGGACATAGCATATAATATATCTTCTCCATTAATAGTTTTTCGTTTTTCCTGGTAGCATCTATCACTGGCTTCACTAGTGATGAAACTTATGAACTCTGAAACACATTCTTGAACACATTCGCGAGCATCTTTAGCAATCTAAGTATTTTCCATAAAAGATATACATGAATATATGTTAATTATTCAGGAATAAATTAATAATTACCTTGCCACCATCAGGGATAGATTTTTTCATTATTTTTGCAATGTTAGCTATAGGTAAAAATCTATCCTGCTCTCTAAGTGGCTTACCAAATTTCAACTCGTATACTTCTCCTTGGTTTGAAGAATCATCAGTGTTGTCTAAAGTAACCATTTCAACTCCATCTTGGCCCTCTTGACCTGTTAAAATAGTAAAATATATTGCTTCATCATTATGTTTTTTCCTTATAAATCAATTTTTGAGGTTTTCCAAAATAATTTTATTTATTTCTGTTTTTATTAATATTGTAGTATTGATTACAATATTTCATTTAACATTTTCTAAATTTAAAATAAAATTATATGACCTATAATCAAAAACCATCCATCTACATAGAAACAGAAAGTAATCAATTGAAGAGATTCATTATGTAATTTTCTAAAAATATGCTTCAATTCTTAAAATGTGAATAGTCTCAGTTGTATTTTAATATTATCATTATGTCTATATTGTGTTTTAATACTTATCAATATGTAACAGTTTCCAAATGTAAAGGTTTTAAACTGGATTTCTGATTAACTATACTAGTGATCTAATAAAAATTTTCTTAAAGAAGTCTTAGACAAGAGCTTAATCTATAATTTAAATTTCAATAACCTATCTCAAGGAAACAACAACATTTGCAGTTTTTAAAAACCAGATGAATAATTTCAAGTAAAAATATTATTCCGTTATTAGAGCTTGGGCCGTACATATCCAATTGTTTTATTCTCCATATTGTTATTTATGAAGAAAAATTTCTATGTGCAAAATTCTTGTTTCAATACTTTTAATAGATTCAGACAAAAATTATGTTATACATAAAAAAACTTATTTGATATCTTTCATGTGATAAATAAAATAAAAATATAATTAATGTTAATACTAAAGTAATTAGTATTTCAATTTGTTAATAATATCTTCTGATAAATAAATATTTTACACAAAGAAAATGTTTTCAATGAACCATAATATAATTCCAAGTGTAAAATTATTTGTTTTTCATGATTTTTTTATATTATTTGTTACAATTATAATTTAATATTTTCTATCAAATAGATTTATTAATTTCAGCCTAACTCAATTTTTTTTTTTAATTCGAAATGTGACATAAAATGAAAAAGTAATAAAAATAGAAACACACTAAACTATAAACAAGCTACATTGTCTGTACCAGTTGAAGGTATAACAATTAAATTGAAAGTAGTGTTAATAAATGTTTATTTAAAAACAATTTTTTTTTTTTAATTTTTAAAATGTTTACCTCGAGATAAAAAATTTTGAGCATCTTCTGTGAGAAATTCTTCCCCTAAATCATCGCTATCGCTGCTATTCATTTCTTATTTATAATTGTAAAAATTAAAACACTACAAAGAGTTAAGGTAACAGGTTAAGTTTATAATTAATTTTTATAAAATCTTTTTAGAATCCAATCATCTTAAAATGTATTTTTGTAAAATTTAAGAAACAGCCAAATTAATTTTTTTTGAGGATTACAAATAAATTATTCAATTATTAATGTATCAAGTATAAATAATCTAAGTATGTATTATCATTATCGAAGTATGTATCAGGTTAACCAACGTAATATAATGTTTATAATGTATGAAGATCACACAGACATATTATATTTGAGTTGTCCTCATAAATTGTAACAATATGTCTTTTTGTTATATCAAAACTAGATTTTTAGGCTTTCAATGCTAGGTGGTTAAACTAATATAGCCACTATTTTAAGACTGCTCTGAATTTTTTATGTTAAATAGTTTGATATCATTTGTGTTTTTCTTATCATAGGCGATGAAATCTCATTTAAGTGATTAAATTTTCTATTATCAGTGATTTTATATAATTTGAACTCAGATAAGATGAAACAGATATGTTTTATCTTATCTGTGAATTCACTTTCTTAAAAAAGGTGAACGCTGACTTTTTTTTTATTACTATTTAGCAATTTAGTTATAACCCATAGAGTAATATCAGGCTATGGATATTAGAGATGGGAATTATGATTCACCTTAGTGATCCGATTCATTCGAATCAGGTCAACTAGAAGATCCCGTTCGCGATCTAAATGATATTTTGAGTCAAATGAATCGAACATTCAGTATAGTTTTGATTCTTTTGCGGTTCTCGATTCGCGATACGGATTAGGGATGTGTCGTATAAACAAATGACATGAATATGTTATCATTGATATTTGGTAAGCAATCAAATCGGTTCAGTGTGATTTATACGGGAAAAAATTAGTTTTGGGGGGATCCGGATCACTACGGTTCGGCGATCTGAATCATTTCGTTCACTATTTTGACCGGTTCAATGCGATCCGTTCGTTCGCGAACGACTCATCTCTAATGGATATTTTGATATTTAAACAAAATGTAGCAGCCTTTTTATTGTAGGTATTGGTATTATCATTTTGTTGTCATGAAGAGAACTAATACCGGTTGAGTGAAAATATATATTATAACAATTTTACTTTTAATCATTTTATTTCATTAACTTTCCATCTTTTATATAATAATTAATAGAATGGTTTATATCTGCATTGTAAAAGACTGCATTAACTCGAGAATTTCTACCAAAAATGATGATTGTAAAATACCAAAGGATTTTCCTCGGTTAGTTTTTTTTATTATAAATTAATTAAAATAATATTTGTATCTTAGAAAATCTTAAATTTATTGAATAATTATAAAAAATGGTTACAAAATTGCAACAAAAATGATTTGTTAGACATATCAATTGATACATTGAATAAGTATTATATGGTTTGTAATGTTCATTTCAAACTTAATATGTTTTCTAATCCAGAAAATTTTTTCAAACAGTCTAAGGGCTTAAATTTTCTGAATGACTTAGATGAAATTATAACTAATTAAAGTAATGTTGCTCCTCCATTAAACAGTCTTATTGCGTTTAATCCTGAGAAAACTTATAATTTTAAAAACTTTAAAATTGGTATGGTTGATTACCTTGATTTAAGTTTTCCTGCTACAAATGCCTTTATGTGGTTATCTAGTTAAGAAATCACTAGAAAAACATAATTGTGGTATATGTATAAGTGATGTTAAATCTCAAAATCAGTTAGATGAATCCTTTTTAACACGCTTATATTAGTTTCACTTGTATGTGTGATGTGTGTTTATAACTTTCCACGCGGCACGTGTTATTCTCGCGTATCCCGTCGTCTAGACTAGACGTCGTAACGCATTCACCCCACCCCGCTCACCAATCACCGACAACACTAATTTTGTATTATATTATATTTTTGGTTTTTGTACCCGTACACGCGTGCCTGTCATTAATTATATAAATAAAATATAATCAAATTTTTATTTTGTGACTGACCAATACTGCCGTGCTAAGCGAAAACAGGATAACTCCAGTCAACATGATTTTTCAGGAACACAAAAAAACATTTTTAATAGTAAATCAAGATACCCTTTTTACCCAATGTATAAAAATAATTCATAAGACGGTAACTCCACTATTTTTTATGTGATATACCAAGTTTTTGCTCAGTATTTGGATTTACCGTTTTTTCGCTTACAAAACATCAAATATATTGGACTTGCCGTATATTTTCTTATTTTATATTTCAATTTTAGATGGGTTTTAATAGGAGATATGCTATTTTTACATCAAAAATCGATGTAAAACCACTAAATTTACCTAAAGAAACAAAAAAAATTTTTTTTTTAATTTTGGAGTTATCCTGTTTTTGCTTAGCACGGCAGAATACCACCCGCGTCTAATGCGCCTTACGTATATATATTTATATATTCCTACCGCCGTTTATACCTTAGGTATAACGTTCCCCCCGCCCACAAAACAAAGCTATACCTAGTGCATGATACGTTTACGTACTTATGTCGCCTTACTATATATATGTATGTATGTATGTATATATATATATATATATGAAGAGTGAATGTGTCAAACGTTCTATGTGCCAAAAACATATTTGTTCAGAAAACAGAAAAAACGATGGTAACATGGGCATGTCTCACATAACGAACACCATCTATGAATGCAATTTTGTACAAGTAAAAAATTTAATTGACATTTGAAACACATACAAGATTGTGGCCTTTGGCACATAGAACATAAATCAGAAATAAAACAATTTTTCACTTTTTTGGCACATAGAACGTTTGACACATTCACTCTTCATATATATATATATATATATTCCTACAGCTGCCGCATATGCCTTGCGTACAACGTTCCTCCGCGCCTATCGTATGTTAAGTCGCTTTACATGTATATATACATATTCTAATTACTATTAAAAATATGTATTAACACGTTTTATTCTCATTAAGAGATATAGAGTGTATTCATTCAGATTATAAAGGATAATTCCCGTATCGTCGTATTTTCGTCACTACCTCCATGTTCCAGGACTGGGTAATTTACGCGCCTGCTGCTTTCCTTGGATGTGATAGCCATTTCTCAGACTCCCTCCCCGGAATCGAACCCTGATTTCCCGTTACCCGCTACAACCATGATACTGATAGTAACTACTATAATAACATAAAAATAAAAAGTAAAAAATAAATATAGTTTAAAAAAACTAAAAAAACACGCTTTTAAAGCACATTGAAATAAAAATTATTTTTAACTTTTTAGTTCGATGTGCTTTAAAGCGTGTTTTTTTAAACTATATTTATTTTTTACATATTTTAAGGCTTACCATAATGAAAATTTATCCACTTATGGAAATTTTAATACTCCACCTGATGTATTTGTAAATTATATTAGTAAATTAGATAATATTTTTATAGAAGAATTTCCAATAATTTCTGTAAACAATAATGTAGGAAAAGAAATAAGTAATTTAATAAATAATATTCCCTCTAAACATCCTTGTCCAAATTTTGATTATGATTTTTTAAAAAACCTTTACATAAGATTTAGAATATATAGATCTTTAAAATTTTTTAACAAAAATATTTTATCAAAACAATTATAAAAAATTTATTAATAAAATACATTTACATGTTTTAGATTATTTGAAAAAGTTTTAATTTATTAATTGTTTAATGATTGTATAATTTATGTGATGAATGTGTATAATGATTTTGAAACAGTATTATTATGTTAATTGATTCCTTTTTGTTTTTAGCTTCTATGCAAAGCTAAGAAGATATTCATTAAACTATAATGTATTTTATAAAATAATTTATTCAAAATTAATGAAAAACTTTAGAAAATTTTATATGCAATATTTATAAAATGTGTAATACAATTGAACACAAATCGTTATTTTTAGTGTTTTTATTTAATTAATTTGAGTTATCGTATTATTATTTAAATAAAATTATATTATTAGTATTATTATTATATTTATATATATTATTAAATATATTAAATACTTAAATATATATGTAGTGATGTACACGTTCAAAAATATAAAAAAAAACATAAATACCGTAATCAAAATTGTTACTTTACATTTTGAAAAAGGTATACACAATTTTAGTGTAAAAAGTGGTCACATTGATTTACCTACATAAAAATGGTGGACTGATTCTAATCACCTCCCTATATTGACCATGTAATTTTTTATCAGTGTCCATTCTGTTGTAATATTGAGACGACGTTACTCATCTCTGATGTATAACCTTTTTGCCAAAAAATCGAGTCATTCTACTCGGCTTGAGTCACTTTGATTCAGTATTCTCCTCTAGATAGCAGTGCAAAAATTCATGTTTTTAAAAAATTGTCGGTAAATAAATTATTGCAGTTTAAATTGTGTGCATTACTATTTTTTCAATAAATTGTTATTTATTAAAATTTTTAAAATTAATTAAGCCAACTTATTTTTTGTGTGTTCGCATTAGGAATGAAATTACCAAACAAAAGAACATCACATTCCTCAGATTAAAATTTAAAATAACTATTTTTAGTAAATTCCAAAAACATTTTTTTTTAAGAATCCCACCCAATAACACAAATATAGTGTAATTAGTATTCTATATGATTATACAAAATATTATTGTAACTTTTTTTATTTTATATTTTCTACTGACAGTCATATACTTTCTAAATGGAATGTATTCTTATTAGAAAATAAAAAAAAACTATCAAAAAGTTACCAATAATACATTACTTTGCTCTGAACGTTTTCTGCATATAAAAATACTAAATCTTTGTGTAAAACAGTTGTGTGACAATTTCTGTTTGTCGTGTTAAAAGTGTAAGAATATTTTATTCTGTTACTTAAAAAAATGTAATTACCATTAACAATTTTTTTTTATTTGATTAAATAGTAATTTCCTATATTAATGCAATACATAATAATAATAATTACTCATTTAGGATTTGAAGAATAATTTCGGTTGTGTATGCAAAATACATTTTGTTCAATTGTTACATTTATTTTTTCATTTTCTGATTATTTTTATTATTAGGCCAAATTTTATATTATTCTGAGATTGTAGTTATATTAGATAAAACTAGTGCAAAACTCTTTGCTGAATGAAAAATTTTTACAGATAAAGATGATAATACCATTGATTTTAATTTTATTTATGAACTGTTTATATTACAAGAACAAGAATGCTGCTATTTAGCTAATGAACTTAGAAAGAGACACATATATTTTTTTTAAACAAAAATTGAAAGTTAAGCTTGCAACACAGTTACTTAGTCAGTCGGTTTCTAATGTTCTTAGATTTAGTAAACACAATTTAAATACTATGTTATCCCAATCAGAGAAGAATTTTATGTAATGAGTAATTTTTCCAAACAAATAATTATTTATATTGCTGGATTTTTAGTTAGTAAATTAAGTGTCCTGGTGTTTCTGCACTTTTCTTCTAATAAAGAAGACTTTTTACATTCTTCAACATTAGTTGAAAAAATAGAAATGATATCAAGGTGGTTTATGTTACCCAAGTTATGTTGTATGAATATAAAATTTTGAAACAGATTTTGTTTTAAGGAGTCTTGATTATGAAATTTTTTTTTTTTTAATTCGAAGATTGGATAAATGATTATTGATGTTTCTCTCCACTTGTCTCTGTCACTTATAATCATCTTTATCTCCCAGTATGTTCCTATTCCGATATCTTCCATCACCTGCTTTAGAAATGGGGTTCTGGGCCTTCCTCTTCCAAGTTTCCCTTCGATTTTTCCTTCTATTATTGTGGTTATCTATGGACTATTCCTAATTACATGTCCGATCCATGCTTTCCTCCTCAGTCTTAACGTATTCCATTTTCGATTTTTGGGTATTCATTTTCCTGAAAACCTCATCATTTTTTATCTTTTCCGTCCATAAATTTTTAGCTATAAAAATAAAGCTATCAATATGTTATATGTGAAATAATTATGATATAAGGAAAAAAACTATGCAAGTATGAACTTTTAGTGGAATTGCATATTAATTACTTTTTTTTTATCACTATGAAACATTAAATAATAATAATACAAATTGATTGCATACACAATCCATTAATATATGAATGAATATGTAATATTTACCAATTATTAAATTAAAATTATGTTTTAATGAATTGTAATTAATTAAATTTTTACACACTACTAATCATCTACACTATTGGAAAATTGTTATATTAATGTAAAGGAGTCCCAAAAAGGTACATTAATATAATAGAAGATATGTATGATGGCACTTGTACTAGGGTAAAAAGCGTAGGAGGAGTATCAGAAGGTTTTCGAGTAAGAGTAAGAGTGCACCAAGGTTCTGCTTAAGCCCTTACTTATTTTCTATAATGATGGATGAAATTACTAAAGAAATGCAAGGAGAGGTGCCGTGATGCATGTTGTTTGCTAACAATATAGTGTTAATAGGAGAAAATAGGGAGGAAATTAATCAAAGGCTAGAGGCGTGGAGATCAGCTCTCGAAGAAAAGGGTTTAAGAATAAGTAGAAGTAAGACAGAGTATTTAGAGTACGAGTTTGACAAAGGAGAACACGAGATAGGTAAAATGATTAGATCAGTGACAATTAGCGAGAACGTGATTGGAGAGGTGCAAAGTTTTAAGTATTTAGGGTCAGTTGTGCAAAAGACCGGTGATATTGACGAGGATATAAGATACGAGATTAAGCGCAGGTGGGTGAATTGGCAAGAAGCATTTAATAATGCAATAAAATAATTCCAATGAGGCTGAAAGGTAAATTCTACAAGACTGTAGTGAGGTCAGCTATAATGTATGGTTCAGAGTTTTGGGCGGTTGATAAGAAAGTAGAGCAGAGATGAGAATGCTTATATGGATGAGTGGAATGACTAGAAAAGATATAATAAGGAACGAGCATTTAAAAGGGAGTATTGGTATAGCGTCAATCGTGGATAAGATGAGAGAAAATAAACTTAGGTGGATTGGTCATGTTATGAGGAGAGAAAAATCGGAAGCTGTAAGAGCAGTTATAGAAATGAATGTTGAAAGAAGAAGAGGTAGAGGAAGACCAAAAAATAGATGGAGGAGTGCTATATGAGGATATCTCATGTAGGAGATCGTGTCAAGTGGAAGTTTAGGATAAGGGTGGCCGACCTTAAGTAGTTGGGATTAAGGCGAGAAATAGGAAGAAGTTATTAATGTAATTTGCAACCAAAATTCGTTAAATTATCGCTATTAAATGATCGCTGATTTTTCTTTAGTAAATCAGTCTATTGTTGCCTCCATAGTAAAATGAATAAGAAGTATACTCGATCAAATTAGTGCGCATGATAAGCCTAGGGGTAAAATATGTAACCAACAATAAACTCAACGTGACGTCACATGTAAATACATTGCGTTGTATATATTCTATATTAAGGGGTTCTGTCCCGTTATAGTCAAGTATTTTAATGAACTTTTTTTAGTTAATTTCGGTTTTCAATTTCATTTATAATTTTTTTATTATTATTATTAACTTCAACTGTGTTGTAATACATCTTTATTGTATTATCTGCTACACTGTAGTAGTTTATAAACCAAGATTTAATTCGTTGATAAATCTAACCTAAGAAAAACTTTAACTGCATAGTAAAATTTTACTATGTTTAACTGCATATAAATAATTAAATATCAATTTATTGTGTAATTACTTACAGTAAGTATAAGTTGTTACATTATTTATAAAAAATGTAGTTTTAATGATTATTTAATAAATTTTTGAATTTTTTTTTTATTGCTCATTTCTCGTGATGCAAGTTTTTTTATTTATATTCCGTATTCTAAAATATATTTTTGTTCTAATAATGAAGTTTTTGACTTCATCATCCACCAAAAGATTATCTGAATTACATGCTTTTTTAGTTAATTCCAGTACCTCCTTTATTAAGCCTGGAGTTTTTCTAATATCATCTATTAAAAATTTAATCATAGGTATGTAAAAATATTTTATATTAACTGTATTTCTATAAGTACCATTTTCATTTAATTTTTTAAAAATAGTTCCTATGATTTTTCCTAAATTTATTAATGTAGGTGATGGTTGTCGTAATGTTCCAAATTATTTAACCTCTATGCAATCATTAGGTTCATTCAAATTATCTACAAGATTCGGATATTTGTATTCAAATTTAAAAGCTACATATCCCCATTAAATATGTTAGGCTGTCCTCAAATAAATCTGATGGATTATATTTATTATTAGCAGCACACTAAAAAAATATACAATGAAAAGGTACTAGAAATATTGAAATATTATATTATATAATTTTTATATTATAAAAATAAAATAAACATAATCTATATTTCAAGATTATATTATGCTATCTCTCTCATTCACTTAATAAGTAAAATAATTTCTATAAATAATGTTGATTGTTTTTTAAAATTCACATTAATTAATACTCATTCATTTTTTTAGAAAAAAAAAATGCTATGCGCTATGTTTTCCAAAAATGTACCATCTTAACCTAATGTAATATATTTAATATTAATTTCTTAAGTTAATGTGGTGTTAATTCAATGTTAAAACATAAAAAAAAAACACACTTCTGCACACTAGTTAATATAGCTCACGTTTAATTAACGAGGTACAAAATCCTAATTTTTCATTAAAATACAAAAGTTACAACAAAAAAATACATAGAATCTAAAATAAGTATCCACGATTAAATTTATTATAAAATATTATTGAATGCGTTGTTTTAAAGTAATTAATATAATTATGACTTAAAAATTATGTCTATCATATATATTATATCAGAATTATCAATTTAAAAATCGCCCGGTTTTAAAGTGCATTCGGATGCGGTCGTATTTCAACGATCGTATACGAATGCACAAAAACACAAGGCGATGCACTTGCGCGTACTACGACGAAAATGCTGACTGTGATCGAGCATACTTCTTATTCATTTTACTATGCTTGCCTCTATATTACTCTATGTTATAATCACGATAGAAGATAATCGTGATTACATATCAGTGGAAAAATTCCATATTTAGTGGATTTATTGGTAAACGGTCGCCTAAAAATCCGCGATATACAGTTGCCTAATAACTTGAGAATCCATGACATTAGTTCAATTTCAAATTAGAAATTAAAAAAATTTGAAATCCCACTTCAACATGATCTTTTTTGCTTATACCATAGCACCACAGAATAAATAAGATCTTATCTATTCTGCTGTAACCCAACATATTGCAGTTTGTTTATATTATATTAGTATATTAGTATTATATATTTTTTTAAATTTCCAGCCGCTATTGCCTCAATTAAATATCTATCCAAAGATTATATTAGGAACCTAGTTATGTTACTCGTATAGTGATTTAGTTAATATAGTAGGGTCTCGATAATCCGAACGAGATTGGGGTAAGGGGTCGTTCGGATTCCCTATGGCTTAAAAAAAAACATCAATTTTATCGTAATTTAAATTATGAAATTGTATTTTTATCTGTATTAATCGTGTAAAAATTCGTAATTTCAAAAGAATATACAAAATATACAACATATAAAATAAAAATGAATGTATAAAAATATTAATATAATTATGGGTATATGTAATTATGAACCTTACTATTTAAAATATTGATTTATTTTTTTTTTTGTACACTGGTTTCTATTATGGATTGGTATCCTTGTCCCGTAAACGTCTAAGCAACATAAGTTCTTCGCAGCTTTCATCGTTTTGTTCAGCCCACTGTATGGTCGTATTTAACGTTTTACGCTTACCTGGACCATTTTCCGTTTCAATGACAAACTTCTCTATTTTTTCCTTGTTTTTTATCCTGTAATTTTAATGTAACATGCTTACGTGGAGCCATTTTAAGAAAAATACGCTAATAAATGTTACAAATACGCAGTGTAAAGCGATCTTTATGCAGTATGACACTCAACTGACGAATGTATGTAATCGACGTTCATATCTAACGTATCATATCTAAACGACGTACATGTGCGATGTTGGATGTACAAACATAATCGAAAAATTTTATTATCGGAAAATATTATTTATAAATGAATATGTACATATTATAGCAATAAGATAATTCTCAAGCCCGTTCGGACTACCGCGTCTTTCGGATTAGCCTGTGTTCGGATTATTGAGACCCTACTGTACAGACTGAATTTACAGGGACATAGATGGTTCGTTACCATAGATCTTATAAACATGGATAGAACATTAGGAATGTGTTTTCGCGGTCTTGAACTGATAAGAAATTGAGGCCGTTTGTTTACATTTCAATTACGATAAAAGCATAATATACTGTTTTAGCTTCGATGCAAAGCTGGAAAATATTAATTTTACTATGTGTTTTTTTTTTTGTGTCTGTTACCACTCTTTCTCAGCTCTCACCGAACTGATTTCTTTCAACGATACGTCAAAAGATCACAAATCGTATCTAGTCGAAGACATTACCCTCAATAAATAAAAAAATTTTCCTTGTTCCCCATAAATGGGATAAAAAACCGCTAAATTTCGACACTTTTTCAATTTTTTTTACTTAAAACCACCATAACTTTTTTATAAATGACCAAATCAATATAATTTTTTTTATATAGATACGAGAGGTACTTACCTATTATTTTGTATATTTTCTTTATAAATCTGACCCTTTACCTGCCTACAGGGAGGGATTCAAAATGACAACTTTTTCACAAAAAATTTACTTTTTTAACTTAACTTTTGAAAGTGTACCGGAAATACTGACACTTTTATATATATATTAAATTAAAGCTAATGTAATATACTTTTTTTTACAAAAAGAATTTTGTACTTTATTTTTTCTTCATGATGAAAATGACTACCAAATGCTATTTTTGTGTGGAAATTCTCGATTTTATTTTTTACATTTTTAACTTTATAATGCTATAACTTATTGAAAAGTGTATGGATCAATACAATTTTTTTATGAGAAATAATATATATATATACCCCTTTTTCATTCGACATACTTTATCTTAATCAGAATATTAATAAGGAAATAGCAGATCATGTAGTTTGACAGAAATTAAGAATCTCACAAAACTAAGTCCTGATGTTGAGATAATCTGTAATGTAACTGAAAAAATATTTAAACAATACACTAATCAAATCCATTCAAAAAATCCATACAATTTTTATTTAATTCAAGTTAAAACTGAACTATAAAGAAGTTTTAACATATTTTCTAAAGTAACTTGTGGAGATGATGCTTGGTTTGAAAATTACCACAAAAACAATATGATAAATTTAATAGTGTTGAAGTATTTAGATGTTAGAATGTATCACGAAGTTAGAATAAGAGATGAAGAACGCATTAAAGAGCAAAACTAACAAAAACTATTAATTTTAATCACGATTAATTTATGTTCATTACTGTTTTACTATATATTTTATAAGTTTTGGAAAGAATAATTGTTTTAAGTTTTATATAATTATACATTACATAACTTATACTAATTAATAATTACTAACCATTAAAAAATAAAAAGTACATGTTATCATGTAATAATGTAAACAAATAGCCTCAATTTACTATCACCACAGTCTTCACTGATAAAGCATCAATGTCCTATCCATGTTTATAAGATCTATGTTCGTTACTGATTTATTTAAATGTTATCATTATATTATCACACATTCGATTATATTATATTATCATACAATCAACCATATGCTGCAATTATTATATTCTTTATTTCTTAATTTAATTCAATAGATTCAAAATATACTAAATGTGTATCTAATATCTAATATTAAATTAATTATGTAATAAAATGGAACTTAAATAATATATATGCTACAATAATATAAGTTTATAAATTGCAAATAAAACTAAATGCAGGTACAACTTAATTGAATTTTAGTAAAAATATGAATTAATATATTTGTTTAATTTTCCAGACGCAATATTTAATTTTTCAAATTTTGATTCTTCAGAAAAATGTAAGGATTACAACATTAATATTATTGAGTAAAAATTATATTATTCGGGAATGTAATTTACTCAAGAATTATTGGTAAATAATATTTGTATCAACTATGAATTTTATCCAGAGATTTTTTTATTTGAAGAATAAAAATGTTGTAGAGATTTATAAATACTGTACCATCTCAACGAATTCTTTAGATAGTATTCATAAAAATGAAATTGAAAGTCCAAAAGATTATAATCAAGCACCATTAGTATTGAATAATATTGATTTTTCTAACATAAGACCTGCATTACGACCAACATTTAATTTAGCATCATATGTAAATGAATCATCTTCTCTTCAAAAATTAGTTAAACTAGGTGTAGAACTCTATAAATTTGATAATAAACCAGACATAATGTCAACAATACTAAAACTTGACTTTGAGCGTGATATGAAGCAATACATTCAATTTGTATTTGATTGTGGTGTTCCAGCAGATTGTCTTGGAAAATTTTTTACCAAAAATCCTATGATATTTACAGAACACATAGATGACTTAAATACCCGAATTAATTATTTGAAGTACAAAAATTTTACAAAAGAAATGATATCTTTCATTCTTCAAAAGCATCCCAAATGGTTATCACATAGTACAATTGATATTGATGCAAGTCTTGGATTTTTCCAATCACAATTTTATCTTTCTGGAGATGATATACGTAATATTACTGTTAAATTACCTAAACTTATAACATGGTCAAAATCAAATGTTCACTTAATAATATTTTCACTGAATGAAGAAATGGGCTTTAATAGAAGTGAAAGGAAACGATTATTGTTAATTTATCCCAAAATCTATATTATGTCTAAGCATCATTTATTACAAAGATTTATTTATATTCATGAAACTATGGGAATTAACCATGATCGAATTGTACTTGAACCAAAAATATTGTCTTGTCGTTTAAACAGAATCAAACATCGGCATGAATACTTGAAGTATCTGAATAAAGACCAATATAATCCAACTAAACCACAATATGTTTCTTTATCAAATATTTTTGAGGGTACAGATCCAGAGTTTTGTGTTAATATTGCAAAAACTAGTGTAGAAATGTTCAATACATACTTAAAAACAGTTTATTAAAATAAACATGTATTTTTTATCTATAAATTAGTTTATTACTTAAAATTATATATGTTATAAAATATAAAAAATGTTTATTTTATTACAATAATGGTCTCCACAGTTATAAATATTTTGAATTTAACCAAATGAAAGTAGAAAAGCTGATAAGTAATCACAATTTTTTTAATTCATAAATTTATATTTTTTGATAGATAATAATTTTTATGTTAGTGTGATCACCTGATATTTATAATTGAAAATAACAAGTTACTATACAACAACATTCAAACAAGGTATGCTATTCTATATTTATCTTTTATATTATATTACATTGCATATTTTGAAGTTTAAGTATTTTTAGCGCTATTTTAGTACAGAGAATAGTTTTTGGAAAGTCAAAATATTTAATATTTTTTTTTTTTAAACTATTGATATAAGAAAAAATTTTGAGTATAAAACGCATATGAAATCAATTAGGTTGTCTTAATTATTATTCACCGATTTAGATATTAATATTAGTTTTAAAATTATCTATATTATCAGCATAAAAGAGGAAGCGATTATAAAATACAAATTTCTATGAAGTACTATGGTAGCATATTTTCCGTTTAATGTCAATTTGAAAGCACTGTGTTTAAACCACGGACTGTTTTATAACTGTTTAAATAATTTTCAATATTTCCCATGAAGTGTTTTGATATAAAAAAAAACAAAGCTTTTTAATACAGTTAATGTTAGTTTTTCGTACCCTGAACAATGTATTAATAGTAGTTTTAGAATGCATAAATTATAAATGGAATTTTCTGGTAATATCTTCTCACAAGCAGAAAAAATTTTTAACTAGCGTAAAGAGCACATATTACCTACGTCATGTACATAACAGACAATTGCCTGGTTGCTATAACGTACGGCTCGCATGGGATCACATTTTAAATTCCACGGAGCAAGGTATTTTTTTGAAATTTTAAATTTTTAACATTTTAATTTTAATATGAAGTTTAAATATTTTTTCTGAATTTTTATTATACCATGATCGATCTGACCAATCTTTATCTGTACAATTGGTCAGCTCCAAAAAAATATAGACAGACTCATAATCAGGGCTCATAATTTCTAGCATTTGCACTTTATTTCTATAAGTTATAATCCCTGCTTTTAATCATTTAAAAATATTTCCAAAAATCTGTAATTTTTTCATTTTTATGAAGTAAAAAATAAACGCACTAATGTACATCATACCTAAGTGCATACATTGTACTCATGTAATTGCACACCTTAAATATAAAAATATAATTAATATTTTCTTGAATTAATCACTTAACAACATCGTCGCTGATGTTAAATTTTATAAGTACTACATGATAAAAAGTTTACTGAGACACCAACACCCCCAAATTTTTTTATGGCATTTTCTCAACACATGACTTAGATATCTTTTTCAAAATTGCAGACATTCATTAGGATAATCACGTCTCTATTACCAAACATCTTTAATATGTTTTGCACGGCAATACATGTATATAAGGGTCAATGCCACTACTTGATTGTGAGACATAGTAATTTTACTTTCTTTGCGAGAGGCAAATTATGTTCTAAACTATCACAGTCACTCATTTTATTTTTACAGTTATTACTTTTAAATAAAACACTGGCACATGTTTCGAAGTGAACAATAACACTCAGTGGGTGCTCGTGGTGTGGATGCAACTTTAAACATAATATCGCTAGTCATAGGTATAAAAAATTGTCAAATTGAACATAATAAAATAAAATAAAATACACATTATATTTTAAATATCGCAGTAGAAAATAGAAATGAAAATAATAATAGTGATTATACTATCAGCGGCGTAATTATATACAGGCACTATTACATCGACAAATTTTAAGTGTTTTTGAACCCTCAACGAATTATAAAATCAAAATTCAATAAACAGTTTCATTAATACCAAAATATATTTCCAAATATAGATATAGAATTAAGAATTTTCATATGTGTACAAGTGTCTAATTGTAATATAGAAAGATCATTTTCGTATCTCAAACGCGTCTAAAACTATCTTTGATCCACTCAGACTGATACAAAGTTAAATAATATCTCATTTCTCAACACAATAAATTAAATGTTAAACGAGAACTGAATTTCAATGATTTAATTGATTCATTTACGAAAACTAAATAAATCAATTTTATAATTATTAATTATATATTATGTATTACATATGTGTTATTCTACCATTTATGTGTGCTTTTTGTTCTCAACCATATATTACTTTATGTTAGTAATGTAGTACACTAAAAATAATCTTTATTTTATGACTCATTAGTAAACAAAAATTTGCTTGAAATGTATTTTTTAATACTTTTTTTTGATGGGAAGTTAGTAGTATTATGGCGGCAATAGAAAAAATTTACCGCCTCCATAACGTAATGAATGGAAGCAAAATTTGAAATGCTTATAGGCAGAAAATATGTGAATACGCCCCTGTATACTATTATAGCAATCAATAACGACGAGCGTACACGCAGTAAATTCTTCTTTTTATTCTTCTTCTTCCTCGCCTTAATCCCAACCACTTGACACGATCTCCCACATCAGCTGTCCTCATATCCCATTCAATAGCATCCCTCCATCTATTTTTTGGTCTTCCTCTACCTCTTCTTCTTTCAACATTCATTTCTATAACTGCTCTTACAGCTTCCGATTTTTCTCTCCTCATAACATGACCAAACCATCTAAGTTTATTTTCTCTCATCTTATCCACGATTGACGCTATATCTATACTCTCTTTTATATACTCATTTATTATCCTATCTTCTTTAGTCACTCCACTCACTTTTTAGACTCATTGGAATTTTTTTATCACATAAGACCCTAGACGCTTCTCTCCGCTTCACCCACCCGCGCTTAATCTCGTATCTTACATCCTCGTCAATACCACCGGTCTTTTGCACAACTGACCCTAAATACTTAAAACTATTAGTTGCCTCACACAAAATACTGGCTCCATTGTTGACTTACCAGGCATAAATCCAAACTGGTTTTTAGATACCGATGTCTCATTTCTTACTCTTTTATCTATTATCTTTTCCCAAATTTTCATAATATGACTCATAAGCTTTATGCCTCTATAATTTCCACATTCCTGTACATCACCTTTACCTTTAAATATCGGCACCATAATACTATTCCTCCATTCATTTGGAATTTTCCCTTCTAATAAGATTTTATTTAAAAGTTCCTTCAACCACCTTATGCCAACACCGCCTAATATTTTCCATACTTCTACTGATACTTCATCTGGTTCTACTGCTTTATTCTTTTTCATTGATGCCACAGCCACCTATACCTCTTTATCACTAATTAAATCTACCAGTCCCTCATTCCACAAGATATCCTCTAATGTCTCTCTTGGGTACTCCTCATTCAGTAATTTTTCAAAATACTCTATCCATATTTTTTTCACATCATCATCACTCAAGAGTACAACTTTGTTGTTAACACAAAAAAAGTGTTAACTTTTTTCCTCTTCAATACTTCTATTAATTCTCTACTTCTACCACTTAATATTCCAACATTCCAAGTACCTATTCTTATATTGTATCTATCTTTCTCCCTTATACCACGAGTCCAGCCAAGAGCTAAGTGGTGATGTCCCTACACCGTTGACATTACAAGCGTTGGGTAGACCTGTACACATGACTGGTGAAACAGCTACTGCACAAGTGGTCCGGCTGGTATCGAACACTTTATTCCTTAGGCCTTCTCCGTTTTAACTACTTTATTCCCTCTCACCTGTTGTCCCCGCGTACATCTGAGATGAGATAATTCGCCTAAGTTTTGTTCAGGACACCTCATACTATTTGACAAAAATTTTACGCCGGCTGTCGACTTGACGCAACCTCATTAATCGCCTCTTACACTGGCAGAGGAGTTGTGAAAGTATTCTTATCCCCTATCCATAGGGAAAACGCAGTGAATTCTAAAAATAAAATACCAATATAGTAATATAGTAATATTTTAGTATATTACTATATTTACATTACTATATTTGGACGACGCTGTCGGTCGTTCAAAACCCGTTCATAAGATTGCACCTGACCATACCCGCACGCACACAGTATAATCGCTTATATTATATGTTTCTGCATATTACTTGGACAGCGCTGTCGGTCGTCCAAATACTGTTTGTGTGTGCATGCGTACTCTCGTATACTGAGGAAAACAACTTTAATGCTCGCACTCGACAAATGTATTATAACTATTTAATATATAAATTAATTTTATTCTATAAAAATATAGAATTAAGAATATACAATTAATTTTAGTAGGGGGTGCGATCGTCCCGTCGTCCAAACACACAATGCATACGCTATATGTTATATGAGTTCAGAGCGTTGAGATAGAGGGAGAATCGTCGATTCCAGGGCTGAATTAGCATCTTTATAAGCCCCAGGTCGTAACCTTAAGATGGCCCTCCATGGAAAATACAGTACAAAAAAAACAGAAAAACTGTATGTATTTATCATGAAAGACTAGTAAAATTTGTGATTAGTCCTTTGCCCCCCTAATACGGGCTTCACCGAGCCGAATAGAAAGAGAGTTGCCGCGCCAATAGCCGGTCTGATTCGTTTTAAAGTTGTTTCTTATCGAAGATTACAACAAAATGTTAATTTAGTTATAATTATAACTAACTTTTAAAAGTTATCAGTTAGATATATTCCACTCTGTAAATGTATGTTTATTCAATATAATTTAATTATAGGCAATACATTTTATTATTTACAGGATAAACGTAAACACGTAAAATATGACATTTGTGTATCTGCGTATCCAAATTTTCGTTATAGATATAGGTATAAGAAGAAAATTTACAAGGTACGGGGTACACATTCAGTGGCGTAGATACGATTATTTTCTGGAGGGGTTTATTTCATATTAAATTTTTGACTAATTAATATTTAAAGATGTATTTTTTTATTTAAAATTAATTGATAATATTATTAACAAAATATAAAAAAATAATTTTATATCGTACCTCTACTTTATTTATGAATAATTTTTTTTTGGTTCTGAGGGGGGTTTAAACCCCTAACCTCCCCTGTATCTACGCCACTCTAAACATTAAATACCCTTGACTACACCACTGTTATGTTGTATTTTAAATTCTAAAGATTTATATAAAATTACTATCTAATAAAATATCTTAAAATACGCTTGAATTCCTTTACCCTTTTAAAATTTAAGAATGCGAAATGAATCTTTGATCAAACAAATAAAATACCGAAAAATACACACTGTAATGTACATTTTTCAAAAATGTTTACAAATATCCCTGTAAGAAAACCTATTATTTAGTGTTTTATATTATATACATTTTATCAATCATTTCAATATATATATATTCATTTCATTCATTCATATCTCAACCGTGGTTTTTAACCCTAGAAATTTGTTGGTGTTGCCATTAAGACTACGGATATTTTAATGGCAAAATCAGCACATGTGTCGACCAAGTAGTCAGTGACGAAAAGGTATACGTTATTCGTTCAATTCAAAAGGAATGTTGGTATCACACACGAATTGAATCGTTTTACAATAGTATAACTATGTTAGTGTATTATTCGCGGCTTACAAATGTTGTGAAGAATATAATGCTCTAACATCCTATCACGATACATAAAGATATACCTATATATATATATATATATATATATATATATATAGATGGCTATACTTGCATATATCTGTAGGCTAAAGTGTGTAGGTACTAGTATTTTGTACGTATCTTTGTATACATATATTACACCGTATAGGTTCGAGTCTGCAGGCGGCCGTTTTTGTATTGAATATATATATATACATACATATGACAAACCCTAAATTGGAATTTCAACACATAATAGACATTTCCAACACCAATGAATGAGTAAAACATTTGATGACAGTTTTTGGATACTGTAATCTGCCACCAGGTAATGTCGTAAGAACATAAATATTCTTTAATGAAGTTACCAGTATGTGTAAGACTATTTCATTAAAATCCACCTGTTATCAATAGAGGCGTAACCCAAAGGGGAGGGAAGTTTGGGTTTGGACCGCCTCTCAACAAGGTAATAAGTTCCTTAAAGTTTTATACGCATCAACCTTATATATAAATGCAACTAGAAAATTTTTTAATTGATTAAATCTTCTTAAATTATTTAGTTTTGCCTTTGATAATATTTTTAAAATTGTCGAATTTAATGTATATTTATTATCTTAAAATAAAAAATAATCTTGATATCAAATTAATATGAAAACATTAGTTGCAAAAATAAATGTTTATTTTGAAATAAATAAAATGTTTTAAGAGATAACAATTCACGCTTGAAACTAAAAAATATATCTAGAAGTAAAGTTAAAATTAAGAAGTTAGTGATTTACAAGGGTTAAAAATAAGCAATTCACTAAAAATTAGACTTTTTTGTTGTAATCTGAGATCCTTAAAATGTAAAGTTCGAATACCGATTACACTTTTCTTGGATATTCTTATTCTAGTAAAGCAGTACATAATCATTTATTCTATCATAAAATAAACATGATAAATAATAATAAATTATACATTTTATATTGCTAAAATACTAAAATGAAAGGTACGAAATTTTTAAAGCAAACAATCATTACACAAGTAACATTGATTACATTAACTTGCATTCATTTTTTAAATAAATGAATCTTCTTATTATTTAATACTGCCGAAAAGCTATAAATGAACTGACATTGACTTACTCTACATAAGTTGACGGTATAACATAGCTAGTTTTGCTGGCTGTTACGTCAATTATCATTTTAATGTACTATGAGTAAATCTTTCGTATTGTTATCATTCAGTCGTTTATACACCGCGCCCAGTATAAACGGTCCATTGTTAACAAATGATAACGTGCAATTTAAACAAATTTTGTAATTTGAAAAACTACTTTCTGTTTTCTGGACTGTAACAAAAAATGTGCTACACAACAATTGTGAAAAATTGAAAATGCTACTTTCGTGATGACATCAAAAATTATGGAGTTTATCTCATATGTGGTTCACTATTTTATCCATTTAAATCGGGTGGATATTAGGTAAGTATTTACGAAAAACTTAGTGTTATTACAGTTTTTGAGTCGTTTATAAAGTTAATCAGTGTGTTTAACAACCTTAAATTTTATTTAATCGCCTTTAAATTAATCTTAATTATTGGCTAAATGTAGGTCACACTTATGAAATAAAATTTTTATTTGGCCTTTAAAGTTTAAGTTATTTATTACAACAAATAAAATTGTATTATTGCTTTTTTAATTAAATTAAAAATAAAGAGTCTCCAAAATCAAAATTTGATTCCATGCAAGAAGCAGGGTGGAGATCACATAAACCCACTAAATTCATTTTCATAAAAATATCTATGAATATGTATATATATATATATATATATATATTTATATATATGAGATACATCTAATAATTTTTTTAGAATTTAATACTTAATTTATACAATTTATCATTTGATAATAATAAGTAGTCAACTAGTTCAAAAATTCAATTTTTTATTTCTTCAAGAACCTCAATTCCTGTGAATAATTTTAGTTTTTCTGAATTTTAAATATTTTAGTAAAAGCTACAATAATATTGCTTGTACGCATAGATAGAATATAAATTATTTTAGAAAAAAAATTTACTTATGTTTTATTGATAGCTTTTATTAAAAGCATAAATGACTTAAGAATAGAAGGCTCTTATGTGTTAAGTATAAACAACAGCGGCTTTAAGGTAAATCAACTGACTAATGTACTTCTAACCGCACATTTATGTTTTTAGACATAATTTTGCATTACTAATTACACTATTTTTAATATCATTTAATTTAATTTTAATTTTAGGTAATTTTATAAACCCTTTTCATTCTTTTGTTTAATAATACATCATTTTTAATCTTAAAATTTAATTACATTATTAAAAATAAAAAATAAAAAGGGCTATGTTTTTATTAACAAAGAATTGTATTATTTTTATAATTTCTATATATAATAATCATATATTTTGACTAAAATTATTTTTTCAAAAAATATTTTTAAAAATTCAAGTAAATTCAATAATTTATTGATTAATAATTATTTACATTATTTCTAATTAGTTATTATGTTAATATTTACATAATAAACAACATTTCTTAATTATTTACATATAAAAATTGATTTAGTTTTTTTAAATTTAGTATACTCAAAGATTAATAAGTAAGGAATCTGTTTAATTGTAATGATTAAGGCAAGTGTTCAAAATTAATTTTCAAGGGAGGAGATGTAATATTTGTTATATTAGATATATACCTATTTTAAAATGTTGGGGGCTAACCCACTTCTATACAGGCCTGTTATGATTAATAGGAAGAACTTTGGCAATCTTTTCATACATTTTGAAAATGTACCTCTTGTAAATTTCTATGTAGCTTTTTCAAATACTAATATAAATAATTAATTTAAATTTAAAAACATTTTTTGATTATAATTAAAAAAATGCTAATTAAAATTTTCTACTAATTAGTGGACAGTTTTATAAGTTTTGTTGACAATTTTTAGGGTATTTAAGATACTTAAATCTAGGTCTTAATTGTAATGTGTATATAGTAAGAAATTCTTATAAACAAGTACAATTAATTTTCCCTATTCAAAATTTAACTACAATTCTTAGTATCTGACAGGGTTTAGACCTTGCCCTGTACAATAACTATTACTATAAATAGTATATAACTTGGCACTAGGAAAATAGTCAAGAAAAATAAGTCTTTAGCCCATCATTGATAAATTTAAAATAAAGTTATTCAAGTTAAAATTTCAAGATTCTTATTACCACATTAAATATTATTATGATTTTATTTTTTTCTTTATTTGATTTATACAATCTATACAATATTAGTATAATAAGTATAAAAGATGATAATGATTTTTTGACTTGATTATTTTGAGAAGAGAAGCTGCTCACCGTCAACATTTTTTTTGAAGTGTATTAAATATTATTAAAATATATTTAAAGAATAATTGCTGAACTTATACAGAGTTATATAATATTTATTATATTATTGTTATAATATAAAAATTTAAGAAGATAGAATTTTAATTTCGATTTTATATCATTATTGGAGTTATGAATTAAATACTTATGCATGTGTTCTTTTTGTTACTACTTGTAAGGAAATGTGTTCTATCAAAGTATGTTTCGAATTATATATAACTTAATTATAAAATCTTATTTTACTTATTCTAGTGCTAGGGAGTAGTGAAAATTTAAAACATTTTTGTATAATAATTTATTTTTTCTTAAAATAGGAAATACATAAAATTATTTTATATAATTCTTCTGAAATCTACTCTAAATTGACAAAATGTTTTTATTTAAAATATTAATAGATCCGTATCTAGTATTATACACTATATATGTATCGCGCATTGTTACCTAGTCTATTAATAACTTACTGATATTAATTAAAAACAGGCGACAATAATTGAAGAGTGAATGTATCAAACGTTCTATGTGCCAAAAAAGTGAAAAATTGTTTTATTTCTGATTTCTGTTCTATGTGCCAAAGGCCACAATCTTGTATGTGTTTCAAATGTCAATTAAAGTTTTTACTTGTACAAAATTGCATTCATAGATGGTGTTCGTTGTGTGAGACATGCCCATGTTACCATTGTTTTTTGTGTTTTCTGAACAAATATGTTTTTGGTACATAGAACGTTTGACACATTCACTCTTCAATTGTTAATGTAGTCATAGGTACACCCGAGGAGCTTAATATCCCTCAGTTAACATAATATATCTTCGCAAAATTAATATAATATTAAAATATTTTTTAGGACGGCAAAATATATTTAATACACACAAAATTCTTCTAGTTAATATAATTTGTTATACCATTTATTTAAATTATAATTATAATATGGTATTAGAAATACCTAATTATTTTTATTTGATTCAATACTATGATCGTAACGTTAAATGTAAATTTAACCAAGAAAAATTATATATAAAAAAAAAATTTAGCACAGCAGTGTTGCGCACTGTATGGACGTGGCATAGTTGGGACAAGTATAAATGAAATCTAACAGTGATTAAAATCACTATCATAAGAAGCGCTTCGATGTAAATCTGAAGTTGGTGTTTAATTTTAAGAAAGTGGTGGATTATAACAAAAGCAAAATGAATTCCTATTTCCTTGTGTACATGCTTATTACAAGTTTTATGATATATAATATCATAATATTGAAATATTTAATGAATTTGTTCAACTGGATATCGTTGAACTGAGTGGAAGTTTAGGAGTGCCCGACCCTAAGTAATTGGGATGAAGGCGAGGAAAAAGAAGAAAGAAAAAGAATGAATTTATTCTACTTCAATGGCCATTTGCACATAGACGATAAGTTTTCAGGAAAATTTTTTTTTAACTTATAGTACGTAACATGAGCTGTAATTTAATATATGTTTAAATGTCGCAGTATTTTCGGAACTTTTTCAAAAGTTAAGTTAAAAAAATTGACTTTTGTGAAAAAGTTGCTATTTTGAATCCCTCCCTGTGGGCAGGTAAAAAGTCAGGTTTTGAAAAAATGTACATTAAAGAAAAAGGATATACGTAAGGTTAAATTAAAAAAAAAATTTTTATTTGTTTATTTTTTGAAAAACTTATGGCAGTAAAAAAAAAATATATATATATCAAAATTTACCGACATAAAAAATCTTATTTTTTTCCAAATTTTAAGGGTAATGTCTTTAATAATTAGAATTTAAATTTAATAACTAGATACGATTTGTGATCTTTTGACGTATCGTTAAAAGAAATCGGTTCGGTGAGAGCTGAGAAAAAGTAGCCTTATACAATTAAATAAAAAAAAGACATTGTAAAATTAATACCTTCTCAGCTTCGTATTGATGCTAAAAAAATGTTTAGTGCATCTTATATACATTTTTAAAACCATATTTTGTTATTTTTTAAAACATTACATTCACAGCCCTAATTATTATCAATAATCTTATTATATTCATCATCATGCAAGAAAGTTCATAGTAAAAAATATTTATTTAATATTTGATACATTTTGCAAGAAAAAACACAATGTTGAACTATTATCATTATTATAGTCAGAGTCGTATAAAGGTGGAGGGATCACAGCTCGCAAATTATAGGGATTAATTATAATATATCATTAATAATCAATAAATGAATTTCCCAAATTTCTAAGTTTGACACTTTTCGAAAATAGATGTTTAGGATCCAGCCTTTTAAACTACATTTTAACAAAAAAAAAATTTAACATACGAGTATTTTAAGAGTAGCTGTGATTATAAGGTGAGTAATAGCTGGATTACTTCCCATAGTCCGTTTCTTTTACATTATAGTTAAAGAGTCTTTAGTGTGCTATAGATATAGTTATTATCATAGAAATTTACATAATATTTATAAAAAATAAATGTACTTTATTTAAAATATGTACATAAAAATATTAAGAATGATTTTATGTGTGCATTCAGTTTAAATTTTGGAGATGTTTAAATATTCGTATACAAGGCGATCGGTTTATCATGAACCATTTGATTGAAATAATATTGTAAAATAAATACAATATTGAAAAAATAATTTTTTAGTATTTAATTCTTGATTTATCAACTAATAATTACTTCTTAGTATCATTCCCTTATATCGTATAGTGTGTCAACTTTATTTTATTAAATGGTAACATACATATTTAATTAACTTATAAAATAGAAAATTATTTAATTAAGAAAATGACTTGATGTGTAATTTTCTATCGACATCTCTGTCTTAAATAATTAGTCATGTCATTTATATATGTATTAACATATTAATATTTCCAGGGGTCTATTTAAATTTTTTTAGGAGTAAAACTTAATTTTGTTTTACTTTGGTAAGCATGCTAGAGAAAATTGTTTTACTAAAATACAAATTGATGACTAAAAGAAGAACTTTGAAGCTATATTGTGTAATTTTCGAATTAAAAAATATGATCCAGGGTGGCTAACACCTTTATCTCTTCCTTTAAATACGCCTCTGAATTTACTTATTTACTTTTTGTAACTTAATTTGTAATTTCATTGCAGTCGTGATTTTTAACTTGCTTTTACGAAGAAATTTACCCAATGTTTAATGTAAAAATATGCTATTGTACTATTTTAATATTTGACTAAAAAATGTCAAAACCGTTGTTTATGGATGTCAACAGTTATACTTATTTCTGTGAGCTAGTCACGATGTCTGCAAAATTATACCCTTGTTCGCGGTCCTTCCGGTGGTTATAGTAGTCAGGAGCATTAGGTAACCATCAGTTCTAAGATTTTAGTGCAGGGGTATCTTTTTATTCTAATATAATCCATGTCAAACGCAGCGTGATACTTTGTAAGAAAAAAAGGTTTATAGACCCAAAAAGGAAAAAAAGTGGACTATATTATATTGATGGCTATTGTATATCAATAGCTCAGGTATTAAGACTGAGTGCCGGACACAAGTAGACAATTTGGTGCCTGTTGACCAGCTCAGTGGTACTATATATAACCTTCAGAATCGTTATGTTGTCACTTGTCTACGTGAAGTTCCTTTTTTCTTTGCCGACGTTTATCTGAACGGTTTTGAGTTCATACTAGGCTCTTGTTTGTTATCCTATATTTATGTGACATAAATTATACAAATTTTGTTTTTACCAGATAACAACCCACGCAAACGATTTTGTCTAAAAATTGTATTGGACAATATCGTTATATGTGTAAGCCATTGCTTATGAAGTTTTAACTGCTAAGTATATTTAAATTTTAAACCACCACACTTATGGTAATTTAATAATTTAAACATAATAATATTATGATTAACTTTCAATACGTTAACAACATTTTAAAGAATTTATTTCGTTGTATTATTACACATAGTTGTATAATACTATCTGATTGTTCCGATAAAATATTTAAAAATGATTTTAGAATTTATGACATACTAAACTATTTTATATTAATTTAGTTTACAAAAATTAACGATTTATTTTGTAATTGAATTGTGTTAATAATAATTTACGAGAGATTACTAAAAATTTCATTTGATTGCATAAAATGTTAATGTTGAATTTTAATAATAATAATATTGTATTTCATTCGACTTGTATCTCATTATTTTAATATTTTGAATATGAGAAAGATTATCCAAATAATTTCACGAAGAGAAAAATTCTAATTCTACAGTTCTAATAATTAGATCAATTATGAGAAACTTATTAATTTTCAGAGCTATGAAAGAAAACAATTTTGTTTAATTGAAACTTTATACAAGTTTATTGTTCCTCGATTTTTTTTATCGGTCACTAAGTTTTTGCTATATAGAAAAAATCTTGCATAATTTTAAATAGTTTTAAAATTTATTCATTTATTATAGTTAATTAATATTTATGAAAATGTTAAATTCTAATTAGTCTCCAAAAATCAGCCGATTTGTTTATAGAACTTTTTTTTCTGTTGAATACTTTTGTAACAACCTATACGTAGTTATTATACTTCGTAGTAATTACTCCGAAGGATGTTTTGTGTAGTGTTACCAGATTAGGTTGAAAAAGGCAATTCATCGCTTTTAAATGTGCTAATTCGGAGTATCCGCTTATTCATGCTTATTATCAAAGAATTCCGGTTATGGACATTGGACCTCGCGCTTGACTTAATTGAAAATATAATTTGTTATTTATGTCTATAAATGTATATGTTAACATACATTTATATATATATGTAATAACAATACAATCAAATACTTTAATTAACATTATCTAAAAATATGTCAAAAAAGTTTAATAGCTTTAAAGCAATTATTTTTGTCCTTTATTTATTCATTTAAATTTTTAATCATTTATTATAATTATGTATATAAACCAGTAATCAAATTGTTTTTGAAAGTTTTAGATTTATTCAAAAATTTGTATACATTTTCAACGAAAAAAAAAAATATATTATTTTGGACTTAATTTCTAAATTTAGGCACCTTTACAAGAAAATTTCATTTTATTTTAACTATAATTATTAACCTATAGGTTAAGGCCTTATTTCTATTTTTCTCAAGATGTTAATAGACTTAAATAAGAATCTGCTTGATTAATTACAATTTAGTATATACAGCAAGTAAGTTGTATACAACTTGCAGGGCCGTTTATAAGGGGTATCTTGAAACCTACAAATATTGTCATCATATGGTCTTTGAAAAAAATTTTATTCTAATATTGATAATTTGTCATAATAAATATCAACATAATTAACAAAAGTAAAAGGTTTGATGAAAAATTAAAATGATGAAAAAAAGCTTGTAAGATTTTTATTATTTAAAGGGCAATCCTGAAAAAATTAGGGTTGCCAAAATTCATGTAAAAACTACTCCCTAAAATCTAAAATGTTTGCTACTACTATACTATAACTATAAGACTATAACTTGCTGTTAGTTATGAATCGTTTAACGATATTGTTCGTATTTTATTTACATTAAGCCATTATATTAAATACATACATTTTATTAAACTATCTATTATTTATGCTAATACATGTAGTGGGTGTGTTTATGTGTGCGTATGTTGGAAGGTCCTGACCAATGACCTTAAAGAGCAAATAGAGAAATATACAGTAATATCGAATTGTTTCCTGGGTATCACTGCAGATCGCTGAACTCACAACATTTCGGTTCGCAGCGACCACGAGTCTGGCTTATTCTCTCTTAGCAATCGTTGTGTGTTCATGTTCATAATTTTTTTTTTGTCAATGAAAATTAATACTCGTGAATTGAAAAGTTTGAATATCTGTTACTCGATATTTTTTTAACATATTGCGTTCTAAAATCAAAAATAAATCGTTTTTTTTTTTATTAGTTAAATCTTGACTTTTATCCACAGGTGATGCTTGCAGTAATTCATGACATCTATCGCCACTTAATCAAAAATACTTTGGGCTCCTATGAGCCTTAAAGCAAAAAATATGAAGTGTTATATTTTAAAATTCTTTTGGTGGTATCTAATTTTGATGACATGGTACACTATCGAAGCATTTGAATCGGATGAGAAACGTGATAAAACATTTTTATTTCGACAAAGAGTGCATAAGTACCGAAAAAGTCACCAAGAAGTAATTAAGAATGGACGTAAACGACCCAATATTGTGTTGTTTTTAACTGACGATCAAGATGTCGAACTTGGTTAGTATTAAAAATGTGTATTTTTATGTAATTCATAATAATTCAGTGGTGTTCGGATAAAGGGTTCTAATTACAATTACTTTGTACTTAAAAAATTTTGTTTTATTCAGGACACATTTTGTCTATTAGGCTTAGTATAGGCATCATTACTAGAACACCTCAGAATCAGACTATAAAATTAAAAATTAAAAATGGAAAAGACAAAACAAAATTCTCTATAGACAAGCTGTAAATATTTGATTAGTAAAATAGTACTTATAGGAAAAATAAAAGAGCTTCTCTTTTAGTGTTTTAAAAGTTTTCGCTTTGAAAGTGGGATGACATGAATTCATGTAATTTAGAACACATTTATATGTTTAATCATTGATATGTTTGATAATCAAGCGCTCTTTTCTTATATGAAAATATTTGTAACTTTTAGAAAGTAAAAATATGTTCATAAATTCTACTCTGGACTCAGATGTATAATTAAAAACCCTATAGAAGATAATTTCCTCCTAATTTACCTTAGTAAATAAAAAGAATTTCCTGTCTTAAAATAATTTTTTTTTTTAATAAATTTCATAATTTTTTAACTTAAGATAGATAAAAGAACATTGATAATTTATACACATTTTTCTCATATTTAAAAAAATATTTGCCATGTCATATTCCAATATTCTATTATGAAATGTTCTCATAAATACGTTACATATAAAAATTAATATCTATATCAATAAGTGTGTTACCAGTTTCTTTCGATGTATAAGATAAAGTGTTCCGTTACGTTTTACTGACGCATTATTGGGTTAACCAGGTTAGAAGATCACTTAAATGAAATTCCTATATAATATTTGTATTATATATATTATTAATTGATTTAAAAAATTATAATTTTTGTTTTAAGTAACTTTGTGTACTTATTACTTATAATTACTTATTATTATTTCATAAGAATTTTTTAAGCAGTATCTTCAAAATTTGAGGATAAAAGTTGAATTAGCTATATTTAATTTGCTATATTCTATCATTCTACTTAATTTATTAAATTAACTAATTTTTAATTTTTATTTTTTTGAATACTGTATGAATTATCTTCAAAGTTTGAAGTATATTTGTATTAAAAAGAAAATTTGTAATTCAATGATGTTCGAAATATCTCGATCGTTAGATGCTTGGGTGATTAATTATTTGAGCTGTGCTTGATTTTTAAATATGCGAGTTTAGTAATATTGATATGAGATATCGTTAAAAATCAAAGGTAATTTTGTCAAAATAGTGATCATTTATTTTTACTACGATCATTTTTACGAAATTAAATTAAACAAGAAAAAAAGTTAACCATGAAAATTGATTTCATAATCTACTATAGTCTTCCCTATTGAAAAATATTTTTTTAATTATCTGTTGTAATGAGAAAGTAGCATTGAAAAAAAACCATTGTGTATGTGAAAAATAACTTAAAAATACTATAAATTTTCTAATGATATAGCAGGTGTTCTTTTTTGTACGTCTAATAATTTTTACATTTTTTTTTTTTAAGTTTTTAAACTTTATAAATTGTTTTTTAATCAAAAATGTTTAAATAATTTCTTACCCTATTCATTTAGTTCATCTATGTATATATTTAGCCTTAATAGGATGTAAGCTACATTTTCGTTTTATTACAAAAATTGAAAAAAAAATAAAAAATTTTTCCATAGTCGATAATTAAATTGCCACGTGCAACTAACTAATAACAATGTTACTTACGTATTTTATAGAAAAGAAGCTCATTGGCTAACGATCAATTCTATACCCGATAGGCAGAGGGGTCCTAAGTTGTTTATTGTTATTTTTTAAGGGAAGCGAAAAACCTTTTTTCTTCTCGTATGATTCTACAAAAACTATTAAAATGAAGATCGGTAAAAGGATGGACTTTGATCCTTTTACTTCTCGGATACAATACAGTGACAAATTTTAAAGGGGCGCGAGATCCTTTGCCCTTTCCTTGAACTTTAGTTTATACTCAAAAAAACATTTTAACAAATAAAACAGCAAACTTAATTTTGACATCTAAAAACTTTTTGCGTCTCCCTTTAAAAAGTTCTGGTTTATCCGTGGTGTAGAATTTTGAAGTTTTAATATAAGTAAAATGTCGTTTTCGTCAAATCATTTAACGGTAATAAACTATCGCCTTTTTTAGTATTTGTGGGAAGCTAAGAAGGTATTGGTTTTACTGTAATATATTTTTTTTTTTTATGTCTGTCCATGAAAATACTCAGCTTTCACTAGATCGATTTTATTGGTTTATGCATCAAAAGAACCAAATTTTAATCTAGTCAAAAAACTAACGTCCCCAAAATTAAAAAAAAAGATTTCAAAATTTTATATATTTTAAAAATATTATAACTTTTTTTTTTAAATGCTGATTTTAATGAATTTTTAATAAGATATACTAGATGTACGATATACTATAATGAGTTTTCTTTGGTATGCTTATTGTAGAAATTCAATAAAAACCCTAAATATAGGAATGGTTTGAAAGTGTCTACCTAAGTATTAAAGTTTAAAATACTCTTTTACGCCATCTTAAAATAATAATCATATATTTGAACATTACATAACAGTAATAACAAATTAAAAATAATAATTGTTATTTAGTTGCCAAACCAAAGATATTGAGTTCATGTCACATGCTCATTTTTACATGTTACACAAAAGACTAGAATGTACAGAATACCTGTTAAATGATTCTGTAGTTACTACAGCAGTGTAGTGTGGCTCAGTGGACATTTTAAATGCTACCAAACTTTAAAGTTGAGCTTTGCCTGCCTTCAATTACAACGGCGACAAACACTATATCCCCTATTAAATAAAGCAAGCGGAAAACAACTATACTTATCAATTCTCTAGAAATACCAGTGTTTTGGTTACTCAATTTTAACAGTGAACTGTAAGGAATTCGAATATATAAAACTTTTATTTTGATAAATAACTTACTTTATTTTTCGCTCGTTATCGTGACGGTATGAAATGGCAAAGTTACAAATGCATTTGCTTAGGCCTCACGAAGATGTTTTCCTATATCTAGCGCCGATCCTGATTTGTATTTGAATATTTTAGCTTCGATGCGAAGCTGAGAAGGTATTCGTTTTACTATAATGTGTTTTTTTTTGTGTCTGTTACCACTTTTTCTCAGCTCTCACCAAACCGATTTCTTTCAACGATAAGTCAAAAGATCACAAATCGTATCTAGTCGAAGATATTACCCTCAAAAATTGAAAAAATTTCCATCGTTCCCTTTAATGGGGGAAATCTCCAAAAAAATAACAAATTTAAAAATTGCTAATTTTTGAAATTTTTTCACTTAAAACTACCATAACTTTTTCAAAAATGAACAAATCAATATATTTTTTTTTATAGATGCATAATGTCTTTACCTTTCATTTGATATATTTTTTTATAAATTTGACCCTTTACCTGCACACAGGAGGGGATTAAAAATTACAACTTTTTCACAAAAAATTAACTTTTTAAAGTGTTCCGGAAATACTGACACTTTTATATATACCTTAAATTAAACTTATGTAATATACTTTATTTAAAAAAAAAAAAAATTTCGTACTTTATTTTGTTTTTATGATGAAAATGGTTACTGAATGCTATTTTTGCGTGAAAATTCTTGATTTTATATTTTTAACTTTATAATGCTATAACTTATTGAAAAGTGTATGGATCAATAAAATTTTTTCATGAAAAATAATATTTATATCCCTCTTTCATTCAACATACTTTATCTTAATCAGGATATAAATAAGGAAATAGCAGATCATGTAGATTTTGGAATAATCCACCAATTAATTAAAATTAAACACTACAGATCTACATCGAAGCTTCTTTAATGATAGTGATTTTAATCACTGTCAGATATCATCTATACTAGACCCAACTATGCCTTGATCCCACTGTGCCGCCACCCACCTGTGCTGGGTTTTTTTTTATTATTACTATTCAAATATAATTAGGCTGCTTTATTCGCATACATATTTTTAATACACTTTACTTTATCTAAAAGTATTTTAACAAACCTAATATGTAAAAATAATAACCTAGAATAAAAAATTAATCTCCCAAATTTGTAGGATTAATATTTTTTTATATTAATTATGCTGAATAATTATTAAGTTGAATATCATATTTTAATTTTCAAAATATAATATACATACATCTAATAAAAAATATCAAAAATGATTTGTCAATGAAGGGAATCTATTCCCTATTATTACCTCCATTCTGACTGTCACTGTTATACAAGTTTTTAAATTTATTGATTAATTCGTCAATTCTATTGTTTGCAGGATCTTTGAATTATATGGAAAAAACTCAAAAACTTTTACGGGATGAAGGTGCAGAGTTTCGTCATGCATATAGTACTACTCCAATGTGTTGTCCATCAAGAAGTTCATTACTGACAGGACTTTATACACATAATCATGAGGTTTTTACTAATAATGATAATTGTAGTGGTCCAGTGTGGCAAAATTTGCACGAATCAAGAAGTTTTGCAACTTATTTAACTAGAGATGCTGGTTATCACACTGGTAAGAAAATCATTTATTTATGAGTAATTGCTAGACATTTGTATAATGACTATAGTGTTAAGTAACTAAGTTATCATTAAAAAAAATTTGTAAAAATTAAACAGATCTTAGCTTGTTATTTTTTCTAGTATTTTATAAATTTATATTAAAACAAAAATATTAATAGCTATCGTAATAGGTCTTACAATTACTTTGAAAATATCTATCTCCAAGGCCCCAACCAATTTATATACTACAGCTCATTCATATTTATATTTTCACTTACTTCATGAATTTATATTTATTATTTATTGTTATTAAAGATAGGTCCAGTCTTGCCTGTCATTTCTCTAATTGAGAAATGAGTTTAAATTGAAATCTGACTAATTAATAATTGCTATAATAAAATTCATTGAAGTAAATTTGCATAAAATATTTAACTTACTTCACCAAGCTGTTCACATTTCAGAGTTAACTGCATTTAATATTATATATTCACATGCAAATACATTTAAATAAATAGCAAAAAAGAAAATAATATACAAAATTGACAATTTTTACAAAAAAATTGTATAATTTTTTTCAAGATATGAAACATTTCTCAATGAAAATAAATTATGAGGACATGTTTTTTATTTTAATTTAAATTTTCTTAAATATCATTTAATTTTCTATAGTTTTAAAGATGCAGGTTTCTTAGAACATTAATAAAAATTGAAAACAAATTTTTTTCTTAATATTAAACATGTTTTCATATTTGTAATTAGGTTAGTAAAAAAAAAAAAATATTGGTATAGAACTAAATATTTTTAAAGAAATTATAACATTTTAAAGAAAATATTTAAAATGAAAATTTGTATGATTTTTAACTTAGAACGTCCTTTGTACCTAGAAGATTAGACCTAAGCAATCAGAAAATAATGACAGGGGGAGGGTTATTACCATTTTTACTTTATTCAATAAAAACTTTTTACTCTAAATCACTATCTAAGAAAACTCGAGTAATCAAAAAAAAAAAAAGTTTATCACAGGTAATAAATTCAAACATGGCTTATTTTTTGGGGTTGTTACTAACAAACCATCCCTGGTTGTGTCACTGGTATGAAGAGAAATGTGTTGTTTTAATCTTATAGTATATTTAAAAATACATTATTTAGTGTAATATATTGTTACTAGTATAACATTTTGACTAAAAAACATTGTAGACTACTTATACAGAGTACCTTAGGTCTAACTGACAACTCTTATAAATAGAGCACAAAGTTTATGAAATATTTTGTTCTTGAAGTGGAGTGATCTCTTTTAAGTCCCCCAAAACTAAATTTCTAATCAATATTTAATTTTTAGTGTTAAGATCAACCATTATAAATATCAAATTATCATTAAAATATTCAGAATGACTACAATAAACTTTATAAATGCAAATCCCAAACTCTGCTTATAATTTTTGCTAGAATTAACATTTTGCTGTAATTTTCTTGAAAATAACTTGTGCGTTCTTTGATTACATTAAAAACATATTTTTAATTATCAGCTTTTAGTAATAAAAATAATAAAAAATAATTTTATTATTTCAAAATCCATAAAATTTTAGCACTTTTCTTACAAAAATTTTTAATGGTTTGATGACAATTTTTGACAAATACATATTGAGTTACAAGCATTTTAATACATAGAGTGGGTCCTGTGTATACATAGGGTGTGTGTAAACTCTGCTTTCATTCTAACCCGCCCTATGTATTAAAACAATTGTAAATTAATAAGTATTTGTCCAAAAAATTTATCAACCCATAAAAATTAAAAATTAATTTTTTTCTTATTAGTGATAAATTATAAAAGAAGGATGTTTTGAATGTATTCTAGAAGGCAATAATTATTTTTAAACAATTTTGTATATTACAAGATGAAAGACATTTCAGAACATGGTTAAGAATTAAAAAGAATAAATAATTTTTTGTCATATTTCTATATTTGAAACCCTCCTCCCACATGTACATAAATAGTCATAAAAATGTTAAAATTTGTATTTCAAAAGTAAGATAAATTTCTAAAATATTATCTTAAAAATTTTCGTATTAAACATTTTTAAAAATGCTACTGCTCTTTTTTATTTATTTTAAAGTTAAAAATACATTCGTATTTAAAATCATCAAATTTTTGTGATATTTTCACATTAAAAATATAAGAGATTCTTTTCAAGTTTTCATAGTAATTTCTTGAACTATGTATGATTTGTGTTCTTTTGATATACTATATATTAGTTTAGTTCAGTAATCTGAGCACACGGACAAAAAAAATAATAAATGCATATGGTGAAAAAACCAATATCTTCTAAGATTTACATCAAAGCTAAAAATTCCTTTAAACTAAAATCCTAGTGTAATAAATAACATTTATAAATATATATATATACAATTATTAAACAGGCTATTTTGGAAAATACTTGAATAAGTATAATGGCAGTTATGTACCTCCAGGTTGGCGCCAATGGGGTGGTCTCATTATGAACTCAAAGTATTATAATTATTCCATAAATTTAAATGGAAAAAAAATTAGACATGGAGATAACTATAACAAAGTATGTCTTGAATCTTATAAAATTATGGAATGATTACTACAATTATTTATTTAACATTTTTTTTTTTTTAGGATTACTATCCAGATTTAATTACCAATGATTCTATTAACTTTCTTAGACATGTTAAACTGCATCATCCTCAACGTCCATTCATGTTAGTAATGAGTTTCCCTTCACCACATGGACCAGAAGATTCAGCACCTCAATATTCTAATATGTTTTTCAATGTAACATCTCACCAGTATGTCACCAGTATTGACGAATTTAAAATCTTTAAAATTGACAAACTAAATAGAATTTTAATTTTAGTACTCCTTCATATGACTTTGCACCTAATGCTGATAAACAATGGATATTACAAGTTACTGGCCAAATGTTACCAATACATAGACAATTTACAAATTTATTAATGACTAAACGTCTACAAACTCTTCAAAGTGTAGATGATTCTGTATCAAGAGTAAATTAAATTTCCAATTATTTTAATATTTATTAATGTTTGTCAACATTGCCGATATTTTCATATATTTGACTGATCAACTTTTTTACAATATTTATTATTTATAAATTATATTTTAAGTAAATTAATAAACTTAATGTTTATTTTACCATTTTAAAGAAATGCTTCATTAACATATCAAATAGTTACAAGTATGTAGCTATTTAAAAACCAGTATATTTTTGTTCATATTAATATGGTGACTAAACGATAGAATATCAACCCAGAAGACCTATAACCATGCTTGTATTATCATAGATTAATGAATATATTAATTTTAAAAACAGTATTTCATTATATTTTAATTGAGAATTCTGTCATAAATAAGGTGGCGTTTAGCTGTTACCAAATACTTGTATATATACTTTATTTTAATTGTCAAGTTACTCTCAAAAATCATCTTGATAATACTATCCAAAGCATTGAACAATTCTAATTTGGTAATATTTGATTATTTTTTGTTTCCTAAAATGAAAAAACTGATAGAACACTGTTAATGAAATGCTAAAGAGAATAAAAATAATTCAATTACCATCTCATCAAACATTTTTTTAAGACTTTTTAGGACGAGTAAAATTTGGAAGATATCTATTGTGTCTGGAACAGTGTTATTAAAATAATTTATTTGAAATTGTAATTTTATATATTATATATACAATGGATAAATATTCTTCTTTGAAAATAATTGTTTTACCATATTTTTAATTAGAAATTGATGTATTGCAATTCAATTGTTTTTTTTTTTTATATTTGATTATAAAATAAAAAATTAATAATATATTTTTGTGTACAATATCAAAATATTTAAACAATTTTAAAACAATCCATTTTCAAAAAAATATTATTGATTAACACTTATATTTATATCTATAATTAATAATTTATTTTATTTTATTTAATTATTTCATAATCTGTTAAATTAACTCATATATTTTTAGGTATACAAAGAACTAAAAGAAATGGGAGAACTAGACAGCACTTATATAATATATACTTCTGATCATGGATATCATTTAGGTCAATTTGGACTTGTAAAAGGAAAATCTTTTCCATTTGAATTTGATATTCGAGTGCCAATGTTAGTTAGAGGACCTGGAATTGAGCCTGGAATAAAGTAAAAATTAAAAAATTATTTGCTTAAGAAACATTATTTTATTTAATTATTTATTTTTAGAGTGAATGAAATAGTTCTAAATATAGACTTGGCTCCCACTTTTTTGGATATTGCTGGTATTGAACCTCCTGCTCATATGGATGGTCGATCTGCTTTTAAATTATTTCATAAGCACAAAAAGGGGTACAGAAAATTTATTTCTAATTGGCCTGATACATTTTTAATTGAGAGTAGTGGACGGAGAGAACTTAGCAAGCAGAAGAACCTTCTATCAAATAGTAGTAAATAAATAATATAAGTTTCTAATTAAAATTAAAAGTTAAAAATTTTAATTCTTAATGTAGATTTAAATGATGATGAAATAAGAGTAGTACCTGGAAATAAAGCCAACAAAATGTTTGTTTTATGTCAAAGACCAAACTATCAATCTCCATGTAAACCTGGACAAAAATGGTACTGCGTTCGAGATGGATTCCGGTTAGTTTAATAATTTTATATTTATAGTTTCAAATATCAGGAATTAAATAATGGTTAAACCCTTATAAGTTTTTTACTACATTTAACTTCAAAACTTGTAATTTTTTTTTTTTTTTTTTTTTTTTTTTTTTT
>NW_026099574.1:27032046-27044276 GCF_025091365.1 Daktulosphaira vitifoliae
TTTTTTTTTTTTTTTTTTTTTGTCATGAAAATTCTATTAATTTTTATCTAATGAATAGTTGGAGAAAGCATAAATGTAATACAAAAAAAAAAGGAAATTTATTTAATGGATTGCAAAAGTGTACATGTTTTTCAGAAGATGGAAATTTATACACTAAGCTGGAGATTGACAAAAAAAAAAAGTAACTTTAATTTAATTGTTGTATGAACTGTTTGTTTTAAAATATTTACAATATTTAGAAATTTAAAACCTTTAAACCACAATGATCATCGAATACGTAGAGATTTAATGACTGCATTCAATAGTAACATGTCAATGTATATTAATGTTTATCACAAAAAAATCAATGATCTGAAAACTGCAATTAATGATTCTTCTGATGCTACTTGTATGGTTTCATCTGAAGGAAATGTTAAGTGTACCAATATTGTTTATAACAATCCAACTGTGTGGAAACTCAGTCAAAATCATATTCAAAAAGAAATATTAAATTTACAATCTAAAATAGATAAACTTAAAGAATTACAAAGACATTTGAAAAATAAGCGGCCCCAGTTAAATATTGATGAAGAGAAAGAAATTGAAAATAAAAATGATGATATTAATGAAAAAGATTCAAGTTTAAATATACTGTCAGATTTTTTGCAACCGGAACAAAGTTCAGGGTAAACTATTACAATTTTATTTCATGAATTGCTTGTACTAAATATATTTACACTAAACTATTTAAATTATAGGTTATCTCAATTATACAATTTAACTCACATGGATCCTGGTAGTATTCTTGTAGATGGAGTTGAACTTCATAAAATACGACATAATCATAATGAAAAATTAAAAGTAAAAAATTTGACTTCTCCAACTGATGCATGTTACTGTGTTCCATTTATGTAAGAAATTCAATTATTCTTAATAGTTAATTAATATGTGTTAAATAATTATAACATTTCTATTATTTTTTTTACCTAAAATATGCTATTAGGTTTAGTGATAGTGATCCAGTTTTAAATAAAGAAATTAAGAAACTAATAAAAGCTGATAAAAAAAATAAAAAAAAAGGTCGGAAATTCAGAAAAAAAAATGCCAAGTTAGATAAAGAATGTATGTTAGAAAAAATGAATTGTTTTAACCATGATAATGATCATTGGAAAACAGCACCATTTTGGACTGGTAAGATATATAACATTGTCCTTTCTAAATATTAGATTATTTCATAGTGAAAAAACTAACATTTTACTTTATTTTGATTGTTACATAATGAATTAATATTTAAATTATTTTGATGGTTCAATCGCCTTTGTTTTTTTTTATTCCACATTCTTAAATACAATTTCCAACTAGATTATATGTTATTATTTTTAATAAAAAAATAAGAGAAATTTGGGAGAACTGAGTCCCTCTAAAAGTTTGTAGCTCAAATTAAGAATCTTAAATAATCTGATTATTTAAGACACATGGAACTTTTTTAAAATTTACATTTATTTAATATACTAATAAATAAGAAAGTAAGAAGATTAAAAAAGTTAAAGCATCTTAGATTACTAATAGTCATAAAGAATATTATAATTTTTATACTATTAGCTGTGGGATTAAATATGGCCAATTTGTATGATTTTATAATGTCCTTTAAACAAAAATTAAAAATAAAGAATATTAGTGTCAAGAAATGTATATTGTATCGAAATATCAAAATTTTTGTCCTATACTTATAGTATTAAAATTAATATTTTAAATATTTAAAATTAATACTTTTATTTTATTTTATAACTATTAATAAATACTACTTTTTTTTTTACAGAAGGTCCATTTTGTTTTTGTATGAATGCAAATAATAATACTTATTCATGTCTCCGTACAATAAATTCAACCCATAATTATCTGTACTGTGAATTTGTCACTGGTCTAGTATCATTCTATAATTTGAAAATAGATCCTTTTCAACAGAGGAATAGAGCTCATACTTTAAGTTTAAATGAAAAAGAGTGGCTTCACAATTCACTTACTGATAAAATACGATGCAAAGGTTCAATACAATGTGCTGTGAGTCCTATTAAAAAGAAAAAAAAAGATGATAATTTGTCAATTACAGGTAAAAAAAATGTTATTTCTTTATCTTTATATACTAAATTAATTACTATATGTTAATAACTTTATGTGTGTGTGTATATTTTTTTAGATGAACCAAAAAATAAATTAATTTCAATAGATCAACCTAAAGATTCAGATGTAGTACGATACAGATAATAAATTTGATTAGATCTAATTTAATAATTCAGTATTATTTATTTGTACAAAATTATTTATTAAAAAGTTTTTAAATGTATTATTATTACTTGATGTAATCTATGTTTGTATATATGTTAAAAATCTAATAAATTATTTAAAGTATTTAAAAAATGTTTATTATGTCATTAAACTATTTGACTCTATTAGCTATATTGTAATTTAAAAAACATTGACATCAAGATAGATAAACAGTCAGCCTTGGGTTGTTTATTACTTTTTGTTACTCAATACAAAAGTTTACTTTTGTTTGTTTAGTAGTTAATCATGATTGCACTGTTTCTGTTCTCCTTAGCACTATTACAACAAATTTCAGCACAATGCACTACTGGTAGTATAACACGAAAAGCAAATTATTACATTTTAACATTAGAAATATTTTGTGGTACTTTTTTTCAGGAAATTGTATGACTGTAAAAGAATCAAAATTTGATTCAAATGTTAAAGCAAGCTATTTTTTAGTGAATAATATGAATGATTTGAATAATTTTAATAGTGGTTTTTATTCTAATTTCAATCATTTTGGATCGGTTAGTTCTACAACTTCAACATATACTGGGAATCCACCAATAAAAACAAAACCAAAAGTATCCCAAAATGCTTTTAGGTAATTTTCTTAAAATAATTATTAAAATTTTGAATGTAACTATTATCAAGAGTATTGATGATTTTTAGTCCACTTAACTATACTTACCCATGTGGTGTAAATGGTAAAGGAAAACAATCTAGTGTTAGCAATAATCGAGTTGTTGGGGGAAGTAATTCAGACCCAGGTAATTGATATTTAGTTATAGTTTTTATGTGTTTTTAATAAGTATTTATCTGCTATTGCTAAATTATATGTGCATCAATATAATTGAATCACTTATATCAATAAGACCCAACACCAAAATATTAATAACGTTAGACTTTATCATAAAAAGAAATATATACTATTAAATATATTTAAATCATTCTACTATATTTATTACCATTAAATTATTTTAATTAATTCATAATATAGTTCATGTTATTTCAAACTTTGGATATATTTTTTTTTAATTTTGAAATTAGTTTTCAACAAAAATTTTCAAAATAACATTTTTTTTAAAAGAAAGTTTATACCTAAACATTTTATTTTGAGTGACAAATAATATTTTATTTAATATAATGAAATATAAATTTGATTTTTTGGAATAACATTATTCAACATAATATATAATAACATATATGAAAAACTAACAGGTAGTAAGATGAATTTTAATTTGTGTAACACTTTTATTATTAGAAAAAAAAAATAAGCTCCATCTCTTTCTTTTCCTCTTCAATTTATATAAACTTATTATATTCTAAAATTCAGTATTTAAAGAATTAAAATTAATAATGTACTCTTTGTTAAAAACAAAAATTGAGTTTATCTCAGGGAAAGCATTGTAGAGGTTAAACCCAATAATACACAAAATGTTAAATGTTAAATGTTAAATGTTAAATAAGGTTAAAATTTATCATAAAGATAATATTATTTAAGGTATGTGCTGCAGCTTTTGAATTTTTAAAATGATGTATATATCAAAATCAATTTTAACTTACCACATATATGATTTCAATATTTTTTTTTTTTTTTAATTAAACATAATGTATATATAAATAGTGTGATCAAAAATCTTTATTTTTAAATTGAATTCAAATTCAGTTTTTTCTGATATAATATTTTTATGCTTTTTGAATCATAAACAGAAAAATGTGTTTACTTATTAAAAAATGTATTATTCATAATTTATAAATGTAGGTTTATATTTCTAGGTGAATTTCCATGGCAAATATCCTTACAATTAATCACTGGATGGACAGCTAGACATATATGTGGTGGTGCAGTGATAAATGAAAATTGGGTAGCTACTGCAGCCCATTGTGTTAATGGTTTGTCAGAAAATATACTTTCTGTTGTAGCTGGCAAACGTAATCTTTACACTGATGAAAGTAATATTTAAATTACTTATTTTTTTTAGTTGAAATATGAATATTTATTTTTAAATTTTCTTTATTTTAAGGCTCTGAACAAAGAGTTAAAGTGGTAGATGTATATTTAAACGGTTATAATAGAAAAAAGTTTTCAAAAGACATAGCATTACTAAAAGTATCACCAGCATTGAAGTTTGATGGTGCAACAGTATCTCCAATATGTATACCTAATTCTGGTATGCAATTCAATTCTGGTAAGTTTTGAAATCTTTTTTTATTATTTACCTTTATTTTAATATTTTTTTGATTTAAAGATTCAGCAGTGGTAACAGGTTGGGGTCGTGTATCAGAAAGTGGAGCTTTTGCTCACATATTGCAAAAAGTTGATGTACCATTAATACCATTAGACACATGTTTACAAAAATATAAAGAAGCTGGCTATAGTAGTTATGTTAGTAAGTGTGTAATCTGTGGTGGAGGATCAAGATATAATCAAGCAGACTCCTGTCAGGTATAAATTTAATCTATTTTTTTTTCACATAGCATTTTATATTAGGGCTGGATTTAGGAAAAGGATGAAGTTCTAAAATTATTACATAACATCATAAAAGTTTTCTAGTTCCTAATGATTTAATATTGAACAAAAAGAAATTAGGTAAAAATTTATTAGAGATATAAATGTTTAAACTGTAGGCCCACATTTTTCTAAGTCCAGCCTTTTACTATATCCATGGGACTCAGATTATTAAAAATACATATTTAGGGTGATTCAGGTGGACCTTTATCTTGTTTGGGGATGGACAATCGTTTTTACCTTTGTGGTATTGTTAGCTGGGGACTAGGATGTGCAAGACCTAAATACCCTGGAGTCTACACTGCAGTGTCTTGTTACTCAGACTGGATAGAGCAAACCATCAATAATGAATAATTGTTTTTTAATGTTCAAAAATTTATCAACATTATATACATTAAAATCATATTTTTTCAACAAAGTAAACTAAGTATATATTTAATTATTTAAATTAACTAAATTTTTTTTAAATAATATATATGTATATTTTACCATCTCATTTTGTAAAAACATTATATATGATTTTATTAGTAATATTATATAGATGATGAGTCATTATTCCTTTCTCTTTAATTTATATTCTCTTTAATAAGTAAATAAATATTACTACTTTAATAAAAAAACAATACATTTTGTATTTTTTTAATTAAAATTAAGCTAATTTATACAATATATAGATTTGCTACTATTTACAGAAAAAAAACCCAAGAAATTATAACATTGCCTTTTTCATTATAGTAATTCTATAAGTTCAGATAGTCATTTGCTTACCCTTCCAGTTCATACTTGGGTTTTTTTAAACGTATGTGTAAAGTTCTGTTTTCTAAATTGACTATTTTAGACATGAAATAAAAACTATTAGGTTTTTTTTAAAGTTTTGAAACCTTATTTTTTAGTATATTTCTAAATTAAGAAAATTTTTGATTATACTATAATATTATATAACTCATATTTTAAAGTTTACTGTAAATTTAAGACATTTTAACTTAAATGTTTTAATATGATAAATGATTTTATTTTTATATTGATAACAATCTCATTTAATATACATTTACACTGTTGTGTTATAAGTAAAGGTGAACATCGATAAAAACTGATGTTAAATAGTAGTCAACAATGACTATATCGGAAAATTAGTTATCGTTTCTTTAAAATAAATTAATACCTGCTGTTACAATAACAACCAATACTTATTAGTAAAACAGCATTATAAAGAGTTATGAAAATAAATCAAAATGTCCTAGTTGTTATTTTTTAATTACAATTTTTGTTAGTCTACTTTTTCTATAATTTAATACTTTTCGGCCGTACTCTTTTAAGTATAAACATCAATAACTTCCTAAATACAGGTGCAAAAGTTATTATTGGACAATAGTTTTCTTAATTAAATCATTATCTAAAAAATATTATAGTTAATTATGTGTATTGCTATTTGAAAAATTTATGTTGACTCTTAAAGATATAAGATATGGACATGAAAAATGCGTCATGAATAATAAATTAAACCAATAAAAAACTTATCATTTTTATCATTATAATCTTATAAATATGTGGTTTATGATAAATAAATCACTCAGTGTACATATTTTTTTTAATTATAAGTACACAATAGTTGATTTTTTTTTGTTATTACCCATATTTTATAATGTACAATTGACTTATTTACTCAAAAACTGCAACTTTTTATTTCTTATTTATATTAATATGATTGTTATTAATAATATTCTAAATTATTATTAATTACTATTATTAAAAAAAAAATAATTATGTAAGTTCACAGGCAATTAAACCTTAATTTGCATCAATGTCTAGACAAAAATTTAGGCTTACAAAAACTATTAAAATGACATTAGGAAAGAGATAAATTTTAAAGTTAACATGAATGTTAAATTTTTTTTTTCTGAATCATCATTTTTTTTAACTTATTTTAACTTTTATTTAATTACTCATTTGAAATTATGATTACGTAAATTGTTATTCTATTAATTAAAAACAAAATTATTAACCAATATTTAAAAAAATAATTGAGTAAATTATAGTATATTACACAGTAATTCCAAACTGAATGGATATTAAATTTTAAATCATTTATGGACTACATGAATGGAAGAACAATATTATTCGTAACTGTACAGGTTTAAAGTGGCCAAAAACAAATAGAATTAATACTCTCAAATAGTGTTTGAGACCGGAGGTATATTATGATTTTAAATTAATCTAATGAATACATTTAAAAAACCAACCCAAACATTAGCTTGTGATTACAGAGTACTGTTATAAAATATATTTCTAAAATATGGTTTGATTAGAGCTGTTAAAAAACCAAAGCCTCTCATATTTATATCTATGCTCTCTCACATAATTTTTAGCGTTCTTTGTGTTAACTGATAACGCTTGTTACCCAACAGGTAGGGTGACCGAGTCCCTCACACATCAAGTTATGTTTGTGTAAAATAAACACAATGATACAGTAATTTAATAATCTTCAGCTTGCGAAAATAACATATATTATTTGGTGCTAAATTGGGTTTTTCCGTGTAGAGGTCAAGTATGGATCTAGTAAGCATTTTATAGGAAGGCAAAATGCCTAATTGTGCCTTTGAAGTGACAGAATCATTATTATTTTAGCTTCGATGCGAAGCTGAGAAGGTATTATTTTTGAGTTAATGTAATAATAAGTCAATACTAGGAACGGTTTAAGGGCAGGTATATATATATATATGTGTGTGTGTGTGTGTGTTCAGTAAGTAAGGGTCGGGTTTCTATTGTTCGTAATAAACTTTCCTTACTTTTTGAACGTACAAAAATATATTTATAAATACATTTAAGTATGTACTGCAAACTGGATCCGGGTCTGAATTAAGCTTAATGTATTAACTTAAAAAAATGTTACGAATTATGCATATAAACATTTATAAACTACTATTGAATTTTTAAATGAAAAAAAAGTAATAAAAAACTGCAAAAAATTTTTGGATTACGGTCTGATTGTATTAGCGGGGCTGCCAACGAGTATTCCACTCGCAGACGCTATCCCACTACTGCTCACCGCGGAGACTTTTGGCTGCTGGGTTTCCCCCCTGGCCCGGTTCGCCTCTCCTTAGCTAACCTGGACTTCTCAGACTACTCTGTGAAGCCCATATTGACGACAAGCTTAGTGCGGACGTCCGTTCAACGCAGACCGACCCGCCACAGTGATCCCCACCTCAAACCATCCACGCAATCCGACCTCTAAAGCAGCTAGATTACAGGAACGCGCCACCGTTCCCAGTCTTTTACTTGGAATGAAAATATTTCATTTAAGTACTGTAATCTTTACTAAATATATAAATAACATTCTAAAGTTAATATTGCAAATTAAAAATATTTATAAAAGTTTCAAATTTCAATAAATATTAATATTAATTCCAACATTATTGTGATTTCTAATTAAATGTTATAAATAAAATCAAATACTGCCACATTATCAACAATAACATGTGTTTAAAGTTTTTTTAATGTTATTATCATTAATGATTATTATTATTTTTATATTGGTTGATTTAATTATAAACAAATTTACAGTTCTAGTCCACACGGAAAGTCACTGTTTTGTTTTATAGTTTAATTCATTATAATAGTACTTTTTCCAGTACTCCATAAATTATTATTTTTAGGTAAGTTTACTTAATGATAACAATATTGCCATATTCCAATGAGAAGCCGTTAAAACATTAAATACACATTGCTTAATTACTAAATTATAAAAATATCAGATTTTTGAATTTACTTGTATTAACTCAAGTTATAGCTAAATCATTACCTATAGATAGGACAGAAATTTGTTCAAGATAAGTTTTTTTCTCCATACTTGACATTGGTGACCTTTTTTTTTTTGTAATGGGACAAATAAAGATGTATAACTTAATTGTAGAGGTCTGCCTGCCACGCATAAAAACCATCTTAATTATTAAGGTCAAAATATATTCATGTATTTTAGGAATTATAGTATTTGAAATTATAAAAAGTATTCGTAGAGAATATTATAAAATTGTTAACATTTATTTTACATAAAATTTTTGACTAAATATATTTAAGAAAATTATATAAACAAAGCTAAATTATATATGAAATATGATAACAATTGTTTTGAACTAATGGAATAAAATAATTATATTATACTGAAAAAAGAGTTCCACCTTGGGAAAAAATCTAAAATTTTTATATTATCTAAAATTGAATCTTAGTAAGAATATACAAGAAAAATAATTTTTTTCCCTAAAATTAAATGTTTAATTATTTATAAATAATATTTAACTATAGAATATTTAATTTGCTTAAATTTACTTTAAATATAATTGAACTATTATATTTTATTATGCACTATTATTATTATTTAGTTGATTATTATGGAAGTTGTATGTTATTACTAAATTAAATAAAGAACATAATATGAGTGATAACGAAAGTTTGGTTCCTGTGTGTAGCAACAATACATCATTATCTGAACCTAGTTGTAACATAAGTATTTCGATACCAAGCTGTAGCAAAGCTGTTGTTATGTCAAATTGTAATACTAATAGTTTAACATTAAATTGCAATGTACCTGGACCATCCAATGAGGATGAAGAACTAACATTACCCCGTGCATCAGTTAATAAAATGATTAAAGATGCATTACCAAATATGCGGGTTGCCAATGATGTTCGTGAAATGATAATGAGTTGTTGTACTGAATTTATTCATTTAGTATCATCTGAAGCCAATCAAGTGTGTATGTCACAACAAAAAAAAACAATAAATGCAGAACATTTACTTACAGGTATGGTTAAAATTATTGATATTAAGGTAGAATAGATCTAACTGACAACTCTTATTATTGTTGATTGACTAAAGAAAGATTTTACACTTTTTTTTTAATTTTATAAGTCAAATGTCTCTCAAATCAATATTTTTTTATTAAAACAGTACTTAAAATAACTCTTCAATATTGAAAATAGTTTTGTTTTTTGGTAGAGTAGAATGAAAGTTGTAAAAATAAACATTTTAATTAATAAAAAAATTAAAAAGTTATCAGCTAAATCTTTTCCACATTATATAATTATTTTAATTTATAAATATTATAGCATTAGATCATTTGGGATTTGGTGACTATAGAGAACAAGCAGAAGAAGTTGTTAAAGATTGTAAATCAAAAAGAAGAAGACAGAGTACTAGACTGGAGAATTTAGGTATACCTGAGGAAGAATTGTACAGACAGCAACAAGAGTTATTTGCAAAAGTAAAACATTTTTTTAGTAATTTTATAGTTTTTATTTATTCTCCCATGTATCATTTTTTAACTTCCATGCGAAGCTGAGAAGGTATTAATTTTACTATGATGTGTTTTTTTTTTGGGGGGGGTCTGTGAACGTTCAGTCTCAGCTCTCGCTGGACCGATTTTGATGAAAATTATGTCAAAAAATCACATCTTATCTAGTCGAAGACATAACCCTCAAAATTTGAAAAAAATTCTCTCGCTCCCCTATAAACGGGGGAAATCACCCAAAAAATTATTTAATTTTAATCACTGTCAGATATCAACTATACTTGTCCCATCTATCCTTCGTCCACACTGTGCCGCGACCCCACTGTGCTACCTTTTTTTTATTTTTATAGTTCACTCCAATAAGTAATAATAAAATGCATCATTGATTGTTATTAACCAAAGAATTAAAAATAATAAAAGTTATTTTTAAATTCAATTACATTAATATATATTATTTAAATTTTAATTATTACTTAATTAAAAAATTAAATTACAAAATACAATATTTTTTTATTTTTTGTCAAATTAAGTGTTGTATTGACAGAACCTTAGAGTTACATCATTCTAAAACTAAATATAAAAAAAACGGTAGCACAGTGGGGTCGAGGCACAGTGTAGACAAGGCATAGATGGGACAAGTACAATGATATTTGACAGTGATTAAAATCACTATCATAAGAAACGCTTCGATGCAAATCTGTAGATAGTGTTTCATTTAGAGAAATTGGTGAATTATTCCAAAAGCAACATCAACTCTTATTTTTTTGATTATATCCTAATTAGTAGTTCTTTCATTTTAAAATATAATATATGAATAAATGCTAATTATAATTATTAAATTTAAAATGAAAATAAAATAATTTAGGGAAAAATAAATGTATTATTATTATATAATATACATAAATAAAAAAACCCAGCACAGTGGGGTGGCGGCACAGTGAGGTTGTGGCATAATTGGGTCCAGTATAGATGATATCTGACAGTGATTAAAATCACTATCATAAAAAACGCTTCGATGCAAATCTGTAGATAGTGTTTAATTAAAAAACAAAAAAAATTGTTAAAATAGCATATTTTTGAATACGGTAGCCATTTGCGCATAGAAGATAAGTCGTCGGGAAAAAATTTTTTTTTTTCATTTGATAGTATATAACATAACCTTTGATTTGATATATGTTTAAAGGACGCAGTATTTCCGGAACATTTTCAAAAGTTCAGTTGAAAAAGATCTATGTTTTTTACAATATTTCAAGTTTTGGACGCCCCCTATATGAGGGTAAATTGTCCAATTTTAATAAAAAGTATGTCAAATAAAAGATGTACTTACAATGTATTTAGAAAAAAAAAAATTTGTGCTGATATATACATTTTTCAAAAAATTATAGCATTTTTAAGTTGAAAATTTAAAATCCGAAATCGAAAATTTTAACACAAAAATAGTGTTTTTTTAACTACGGCAGCCGTTTAAATGTAGATGAAAAAGTGTCGGGAAAAATTTTTTTTTTTTCATATTATAGTACATAAAATAAGCTTTAATTTGATATATGTTTGAAGGACGCAGTATTTTCGGAACATTTTCAAAAATTAAGTTGAAAAAGTTAATTTTTGTAAAAAAGTTGCTATTTTAAATCCCCCCTAATGAGCAGGTTAAGTGATAGATTTTTAAAAAAATGATATCAAATGAAAGGTAAATATCTAAGGTTTTAGATATAGTATAAAAAAAAATTATGTTGAATTGTTTATTTTTGAAAAAGTTATGGAAGTTTTAAGAAAAAAATGACAAAATTTACCGATTTTTAAATTTGTAATTTTGGATATTTCCCCCATTTTCGGGAAACGAGGGAATTTATAAAAAAATATATCAAATGAAAGGTAAAGACATTATGCATCTATAAAAAAAAATATATTGATTTGTTCATTTTTGAAAAAGTTATGGTAGTTTTAAGTGAAAAAATTTCAAAAATTAGCAATTTTTAAATTTGTTATTTTTTTGGAGATTTCCCCCATTAAAGGGAACGATGGAAATTTTTTCAATATTTAAGGGTAATGTCTTCAACTAGATACGATTTGTGATCTTTTGACATATTGTTGAAAGAAATCGGTCCAGTGAGTGCTGAGAAAAAGTGGCAACAGACATAAAAAAAAAAA
>NW_026099574.1:27044359-27098279 GCF_025091365.1 Daktulosphaira vitifoliae
AAAAAAAAAAAAAAAAAAAAAAAAAAAAAACATCATAGTAAAATTAATACCTCCTCCGCTTCGCATCGAAGCTAAAATTGTATTAGACCGCAAGTGATATGGTAAAAAGGAGTTAATATTAATGAGTTATGTTAATCAGACACATAATATATTTACTTTCAATACTAAAGTACCATATTAATACAACCTTAATAAAAAAAAAGTAAAAAAAAACAACTGGTCATATCAACAATGTATTATTACCAAAACTAAAACAAAAAAAAACTACAAAACTTTAGATTAAAATTAGTCTTTTTTTTTTTTGGTTAATGTTTTCTTGAAGTAACATTATTTAAATTTGTATTGTTAATATTTTTACTAACTTTATTGTTTTTAGGCTAGAGAAGAGCAGATGGCCCAAGAACAGCAACAGTGGCAAGAACTACAAGCTGCTGCTCAAAGAGCTGCAGTAAAACCTAAGACTGAAGAAAGTAGTGATGATGATGATTATTCTTAATGTTTTTTAATTGACGATTGAACTCTTTTTTTTTTTTCTTGAGTTTATTTTTATTTCTTCATTATATTGTTATAATATTTTATATCTTATTCCTTTTTTAAATTTAATATTTACTTTATTGACAAACAAATTAATTTTAAAATTCCTTTAGTTATAATTAAAAATATGCAAAGTGCATATGAATTATTTTTCATTAGCTTATTTTAATTTTTTTTCAATTAATTAAGTAATTTAAGTTCAATACACTAAATATGATCTTTAAATTGTAGTCTTATTCTAGAAAAGACATAATAGTATTCAAGTTTAAATAATTGAATTACTTACACATTATTATTTTAATAATTAATTTTAGGGTACTACTTTGAAAAGAGCCCTACTTCATCCGTAAAAGTTATTACAAAAATATTCAGTAGTTATGTATCTTTTGTAATTGATCTAAAAAAAAAATTGAAAAGTTGCTTAAAAAAATGTATTTTATTATCATCTATTTCTAAACTTAACAGATTCAGATATTTTGTATTTGAAACCTAAAAAATCTTTACAATATACAAAAAAACTAATATGATATTATTGCTCATATATGATATTGATGTCTTGTACCGTCTTTAATATAACAATATAATCATGTCCAAAGCTAACCTTGATTTAATAATACCTGGTGTAGAAAATATTAAAATATACATTTTAATATTATTGGGCTTGATATTGGAAAAAGAAGTAGAGTAGTTTTATTAAGAAAGTTTTTTCAACAGCACTATTTTACATATTATAATTTATAAAGGATTAATTTAGTAAGGCTTTAAGATATTACCTATCTCAAAAATTTAGAAATTTATCAACTGAATGTCCGCCATATTCTAACATCCAGTAAAATTTAGCGTAACTTTTATTTCTATAATTGTTGTATATTAAAAATAAAAATTTTACATTAGTTTTTTTACTAAAACATGTTAATTTACGAAAAGTTTAAAAAGAAAATCAAGATAACCATTTTGTAAAGTACATTTTGATAAAAAAAAATTATCGTATTTTATACATTCAGTAGTAAATTATCTGTAGTATTTTAAAGTTTGTGAAAATTTGAATTTTTGTTTTCTATGATATAAAACATTCAAATATGAATTGAGAAAAAGACAAGAAAACGAAATCTTTCATGCTAAATATTGATTGAAGGCACAACTTTAGATTATAGTTTATTTGGATGGATATTGGAGATTAATTAGGAGGTATGGAAAGTAATATTTATTGGTTGTATTGAATTGTCGTGGTAATGATAGCACTTCGTTTCTGATATTTTGTTATCTGTGATAATAGTATTAACTATAATATTTTTAAATTTTTATAAAATTATATATATATATATATACTTTAAATTATTATTCAAAATTATAAAAATTTTTTTTATAAAAATGATGAAATTGATTTAATTTACTTTTCTTTGAGATTATTTTAAAAATGAGAGGAAAACAGAAATTAGATAAACAGACTCCAATATTAAAAGTGGTAATTTTAGGTGACAGTAATGTAGGAAAATCATGTTTAATGAACAGATTTGTTAGCAATAGTTTTAGTGAACATACTCTACATACACTTGGAGTAGAATTTCTTCAAAAAGAAATCGATATCAATGGTGTGACTTACACATTACAGGTATATCAATCTATGAATTGTTTACAATTTGTGTTGTAATATTCTTTCTAATATTTAAGAGCTACACTATAAAAGTGTAGGAATTCGATTTTCTGTAACCAATTTAATATGTAAGAATATTCTTACTTCTAATTATTTTAAATGTTACAGATTTGGGATACGGCTGGACAAGAAAGATTTCGTACGCTGCGTACACCATTTTACAGGGGCACTGATATTTGTCTGTTAACATATGCTGTCAATGATATTAAAAGTTTTAGTAGTATAGATTCATGGAAAAAAGAATTTTTACAATACTCTAGAACTACTGATGAAAACTTTCCATTTCTTGTTGTGGCTACTAAAGTAATTGTAATATTTTTAAATAATTTGATCTGTTAAATAAATAACATGTATTACTTATAGTACATTAATAATAAAATATTTTATGAAACAATGACAAAAGAAAAAATTAAAAAATAAATAATAAATAGAGTGTAATAAAATTAATGTGAAAAAAATTATGACCTTTATTAGATCAAAGGCACAATTCCAAATTTTGGTTTTATTTGCAAGAAAAAATGAATAAGTCAAGTTAAATAATAAAATATTTTATTTTATTTTAAACCTATCCTATATCATATATATTAAGTTGAGAAGTTAAACTTTTATTTATTTTTTTCAATATTCAAATTTATATTTATTTTGCAAGAAAAATAAAAAATGTTAATTTTGATAACATCATAAAACATAGTTATAATATTTCATGTATAAATATTTTTTGCCGATCTGTCTCAACTAGGCATTTGTATAATTAAATAATGTTTATCAGTAGTCAGTACTCATATTCACTTTAATGTCAATAAATTATAATAATAACAAATGACCAAATTTCAATATGAAAAAAATTATTTTGTAAAAAAAGCCATGTGGGGCCCTTATTCTAAAAATGATTTAATTTATATTTGAACATTCACAATATTAATTGTGAAATTTTAATTTCAATACAAACTAATAAAATAAAACATGCACTTAATATTAACTGAACCCTTTTGAAATTTTTCAAGTTAGTGAATAATTAATAATGTTATTTTAAAGTATAACAGTTATTAATATTTACTAAGAGCTTGACAAATAATTTTTTTGTTGAAGTATTGATTATGGGTTTTTATGCTATTCAGGTTGGATATAGATTTTTAAATTATATTATTTTTGTGATTTTGGCATTTATTTGAATATTGTATGGTCTGTGTATAGAGTTTTTTCGGGTATTAGATCTTCTTTGGTTAATGAAAATAAAACACATTTTTTTTACTCGTAAATTTAATAATCTTTTATTTTGGGTTTTTTCATTTGCAGTATCCTATAGTTTTTGTTCAACATAATGTCTTTTTACTACTATTGAGAGATATTTTTAATGACTTAAAGATTGTATAATAAGTAGAAAACAGAATTATTACATTATTTCAGTTATAAAATTGTTATGGTTGGTTATATAAAATTTTTAATGATATTGATTTTTTTAGAAAATTGAATTTTAAATTATTTTTATATAAAACAGTTAGTAGTGCTTTTAAGCATTTATTAACATAATATGATTTTGCTAAATTTATAAAAATATACATATATTGTCTTTTTCTAGAAAACTAATGATTTTACAAGAACAAATGTAACACTTTTTTGTTCTAAATATTTAGATCTGTAATTATATCCTGTTTTTCTATTAGGAGTTTCACTTATTAGTTTTATAAAATAATAAAAAGACGAAAATAATACTCCAATTGGTCAATCTTCAAACCCAAATGGACATGGGTTAAACTTATCTAATTGACTTGAAATTTTTAATAGTTTCTTTGTACACCTATAACACAACTCTGAATAAAAATTTCTAAAGTCTGAATATAAAAAACATCCTAATCAAGCAATCTCAATTTAATCAATAATTTTTAATCCTTATAATTCATTGTCCTATATTTTTTATTTTTAAACTTTTTGATAAATTTTAAATATATTAAAGTTGAAAGTTTCCTATTACGTATTTACGTTGGGAGAATTTAACACATTTTAATTATGTATATTTAAAAATTATTGCATCACTCCTGTATTCAGGTTGATGTTAATCATAGAGCAATTTCAGAAGAAGAAGCTAGTCAGTGGTGTTCCAATTTTTTAAACACTCCTTATGTTGAAACAAGTTCTAAAACAGATAAAAATATAGAGACTGCATTTGCTATGGCCGTTGAACTCTGGGCTTCTTTAGAAAGACCTTCAGAAACTAAAATTTGCCATAGCACTTTAGTAAAATTGTCCAGACCAATTAATGGTAGTGCGGCATGCCCTACAGCTGAAGTAGTAACATCAAAATGTTGCTAAAAACTTAATTTGTGATAAAAATAACTTAAACTATACCTTTATATTTAATTGAACTGAATTATAATAATAACATTTTATATTCTTCATTTACAATCATAATTATTTGTAATAAAAATAATTATTTAAAGAGTATTTCGTCTTTATTAACAAGAAATTATTAGCAATTTGCATAGATTAATGATATTCTATGGCTAAATTTATGTTATAAATATAAACATTATTTTTTTTTTATATAATTTTTTTTCATTTAGCGGGTAATTTTAATATAAAACTATTGTCTTTTAAGTATTTGTTGACTTATTAATAAAATCTATGCATTTATTTTTTCAACTCTAATTTCATTTATTATGATTATTTTAGAAAGCTAAATATTGGGTTATACCTATTGATACTTCTTCTTTAAATCAAGTGTTGATTTCATTTATTTATCTATTGGCTAATAGTATTGCCATTACCTCTAATTGGAACCCAAAGGGTATTGTGCCTATTAACATACTGATATTTATATAAGGTTTTAATACCCAAATTTCAGCACCTATCTTTTCTAACTTCTTAAAACCGTCTGCATAGATTACAAACCCTCCATTCCTAGTCGTGTGGTTTATATTCTATTACCTACATGTTAAGATCTCAACTTTATAGGGGTCATTAGTTTGGAGAACAGGTTTGATACAGTCTGAGGGATATCACTGTATACTCTGATCTATCTCTTTTAGTATTAGTATCTCTTTTACCATGTTCTATAGTTTTGCTATCCATATCCACATATCTAATTTGTGAAATCTTAGTACTATAGCTTTGGCGTGAGCTTTAACTTCTAGATATAAAAAGGGTAGTTCAATTAGTACCTCCAGTGCCATCATTGGTATGGTTCTTATCGCTCTAGTAATGGCTATAACAACTATTTTTTTAATGTGTTCAAATTCTTTTTTGGATGTAATAAGTGTTACTCTGATAAGGCGTCATACATAATCATAGGTTTAATCATTGAAATGTATAGCCAACATATAACTCTTGAATTTAGATACAAAATATTTTTTAAGTTTTGCTGCATGTCCACAATGTAGCTTTCTCCTTTTGCTTTCCATGTCAATACCATATACTGATAGGCGATGTCCTAAGTAAGTTACTTCCCTAAAACCAAATTTATATTTAGAAACTTTTAAAGTTAATTTAGTGTTTATCAAAACCAATAAAACTTGTTTGAATTTATCTAACATGTCTTCTTTGAACATTACTGATATGAGCATATTATACAGACATCACGATTATGTAAATGATGACAGATATGCTACAATAATCAAGAAATTCGTATAGTGCATTAACTATCTCAAATACCATACACTTAACTGTCAAGTCTCATTTGGAGCAATGAAAGCAGTTTTTTTTTTTGCTTGTTCTGTTAAAGATACTTGAAGATATCCTGAAGTTATGTCCAATTTACAAAATAATTTAGTTATTTGTGTGTGTCAATTCACGACAAGACGAGGTTGTCTCTTTTTTATGAACTAATAGCACTGGTGACGCATACACAGTTATAGTTTCTAAAAGAATCCCCTATTCTTTCCATTTATCAAAAATCTGATTAATAATATTACTTTGCACTAGTAAGATATGGTCTACACATAACTAGTTGAGTATTTTCTACAATATCTACACTAGCATCTGTTCAATTCAGTTCCTTTAAATTGAAAGCAAAAGAAAACCTAAAATTATTAAGGTTTAATATAGAAGTTTATCATTATCACCCAAGGTTGAATCAAATTTAACTATGTCTACCTCTAGTACATTACAAAATTTTTCCTCCACTTTTTAACATATCTTTAGTTGTCTTCATTTACTAAAACACCATTATTGGTATCCACAATATTTACTAAAGAAACCTAGAAACAAATGCATTTTACAAGCCTATCGAGTTTTTTCAAAGATTTTTTCTTTAAATTTGTTTGAAAAAATTATATTGCATTGATAAGATATTGCAAAGTTAAATTTAAGGTGACAATACCCTATATAAAGTGGTATAATTTCATAATATTAGGTAAAAATGACCATGAAGTGATGAATATTTAATTACTAATTCATACATATATACATATTAATCTATACTACTACAGGTAAATGTGACAAAAATGTGCATAAGTTTATATTTTTAGTTATGATCAAACCTAACATTGCTGGTGCTACCTAAGTATGTATTACCGACTCGGTAATAATTTGAAACTACCAATTTAAGTAACTATACTTTTATTGTAAACAAATTTAATAAAAATTTATAACTACATTACTGAAGATTACTCTTACAAGAGAATAAGAAAATTATCAAAAAATAGCAAGCTAAACATATTAAAAATCAAGCACAACAGTAAAAAACTTTGAAAGCTCATAACTTTTAATCTATGATTTACCGACAACATTTTTTTATTTATTCTTAATCAGAATATTAAACTAAATCGTTCTAAATGCCTAAACATTAGCAAATAAAACATCACTAGTAGGCTAATAAATAATAGAGTTTTTGTTATTATAGGCCATCTTCTATCACTTATTGTTCAATTCATTATCCTTGGTTTTACTTTTGAGAGGGTTTACAATTTTTAAGATATTCTAATAATTTAATTTTTTCATGATTGTATATTTCATAATAAACAACTTCAAGTATAATCAACAAATGTTTTCAATCTAAGTTTGGTAAAATGCATTTTGACTGACTAGCTACAAAATTAGTTTATTTATTTATTCTTCTCTTAAACGATTTGAAAATTATTTTATTTATAGCGTTGGATTAACTAGTTTTGTTCTTTGGAGGTAATATAATACGAGGTAGCCCGTCATATTAAATTCGAATTATTGACGGAGCCTGCAAATCTCGTCAGAATATTATAAACTATATTCTGAAGCATTGAAGACTTGAATTTGTTATCTGAAAAAATATAAAAATCATCTAAATTTGAATAGCATCATAGTTTGCCCATTAGAGCTACATTACTGGCTATATTTAATACTATTTATATATATATATATTTAAATATCAAATTCCATACAATATTATTTATATGATCATCTAGCTTTGATAATGAGGTATGTAATCCATTATCCGACAGAGCGCATATACGTGACCAAAGAGTACTAGATTTTTTATTATCAATTTTGCTTAAAAATTCTCTGGTCCTACTATCAATATTATTAATAACTGAGTTTTGACTTCCATTATTACTACCACGTTAATTTGCATTGCAGCGTACCTATGTATTATTCGATTTTCGTTTGAATACAGAATGTCGTTTACTTAAGTCTTCTGCAGCCCAATTACCTTAATATTAGACTCTAAGGCCCGCGTTGTAATTTTAATTTATGCCCAGTTTTTAAATTACATAGTACGGAAAATAGGTTATTGGTAAGTAATTGATATTTACTTATAATATATTATCTAATTATATGAACTTACAATAGAGTATATTAATGTTATCTATCTAATCAATAAACTTAAAATGTTTAATTAATATTTGCAATTAAACTTAAAAGTTTTAAAATCTAATGAATGAACTAATTTTATATTTCCTACAACTCTATTGATAACCTTTGGACGTACTTAATATATTTGTTAAAATATGTTTGGTACATCATAAATTAAAAAAAAACCATTAGTAATTTAGATATCTTTTTTCATACACTAATAACATTGCAATTGAAATGAAACTATTAAAATTATAGTAATTGAGTTATGGCATCAAAACATCGTGAATGGGATCCAGCTTGTAAAGTTTATATTGGAAATTTAAAAAGTAATGCTAGTAAATACGAATTGGAAGACTTATTTACTAAGTATGGACCTCTAAAAAATATTTGGATTGCTCGAAATCCACCTGGTTTTGCATTTGTTGAATATGAAGATCCTCGTGATGCTGAAGATGCTGTGCGAGGTTTGGATGGAACGTAAGAACACCAATAAATATATAATTAAAAAAAAAATTTCAGTTATCCTTATAGCTTATAAATTCCTATCTGTACTACATAACATTAAGTATAAATTAAAAATATAGTTTCAAAAATATGATTTTAATAGAGTTAATTAAGGTTAACTTTTAAATTTTAATTTAATAAAATCAACTAAGATTAACTAAAAATTTATATAATTTTCATGATGAATTATTTTCAGTTATCCCTGTCAGACTAATATTGATGGTGATTTCTATAATTCTGAGTTGTTAGTTTACTTGAATCTTTATTAAAGGAATAATATGTTTGTTATTTATAATCAACAATTTGTAAGATTTACCTAATATAGTCATGTCAATTGTTAAATTTAAGAATACAATGTGTAAAATTAATCAAAAATTTATATAATTTACATGATGAATTATTCTCAGTTATCCCTGTCAGACTAATATTGATGGTGATTTCTATAATTCTGAGTTGTTAGTTTACTTGAATCTTTATTAAAGGAATAATATGTTTGTTATTTATAATCAACAATTTGTAAGATTTACCTAATATAGTCATGTCAATTGTTAAATTTAAGAATACAATGTGTAAAATTAATCAAAAATTTATATAATTTACATGATGAATTATTCTCAGTTATCCCTGTCAGACTAATATTGATGGTGATTTCTATAATTCTGAGTTGTTAGTTTACTTGAATCTTTATTAAAGGAATAATATGTTTGTTATTTATAATCAACAATTTGTAAGATTTACCTAATATAGTCATGTCAATTGTTAAATTTAAGAATACAATGTGTAAAATTAATCAAAAATTTATATAATTTACATGATGAATTATTCTCAGTTATCCCTGTCAGACTAATATTGATGGTGATTTCTATAATTCTGAGTTGTTAGTTTACTTGAATCTTTATTAAAGGAATAATATGTTTGTTATTTATAATCAACAATTTGTAAGATTTACCTAATATAGTCATGTCAATTGTTAAATTTAAGAATACAATGTGTAAAATTAATCAAAAATTTATATAATTTACATGATGAATTATTCTCAGTTATCCCTGTCAGACTAATATTGATGGTGATTTCTATAATTCTGAGTTGTTAGTTTACTTGAATCTTTATTAAAGGAATAATATGTTTGTTATTTATAATCAACAATTTGTAAGATTTACCTAATATAGTCATGTCAATTGTTAAATTTAAGAATACAATGTGTAAAATTAATCAAAAATTTATATAATTTACATGATGAATTATTCTCAGTTATCCCTGTCAGACTAATATTGATGGTGATTTCTATAATTCTGAGTTGTTAGTTTACTTGAATCTTTATTAAAGGAATAATATGTTTGTTATTTATAATCAACAATTTGTAAGATTTACCTAATATAGTCATGTCAATTGTTAAATTTAAGAATACAATGTGTAAAATTAATCAAAATAATGTATAATTTACATGATGAATTATTCTCAGTTATCCCTGTCAGACTAATATTGATGGTGATTTCTATAATTCTGAGAAGTTAGTTTACTTGAATCTTTATTAAAGGAATAATATGTTTGTTATTTATAATCAACAATTTGTAAGATTTACCTAATATAGTCATGTCAATTGTTAAATTTAAGAATACAATGTGTAAAATTAATCAAAATAATGTATAATTTTCATGATGAATTATTTTCAGTTATCCTTGCCAGACTTATAATTATGGTGATTTCTATAATTCTGAGTTAAAAAAATAATGGATAATTGTTTTGTGTTCCAAGTGTTGTTTGTTAGATCTATTTATGTCTTCATTCATATTCTATCGAATTGATCTGATTTCTAGGTTTATTCTTAAAGTAATTTTTGAGGTTGAATCTAAATCTTGAGGAGTTAAAACTGAAGAATAAATTATATTAGAATATATTCGTATTTATGTATTAATTATTTTATGTTGCACGGTATGAAATGTTTCAATGATTAAATATTTAATAGTTATGAAACATGTTTTTTATTTATATTACTATGAGCAAAATTTGATAACTATTTCTAATAAAATGATGTATTTTTTTATAATGAATATGTATGTAATTATTTATTAAACATTAGTTTATTAATGTAATTATTCTTCCCTTTTTAACAATGGTTTAATTATTTTAGGAAATGTGGGGATTCAAGAATTGTTGTTCAGATGTCTACTGGAAAGCGTCGTGCAAAAGATAAATCACCAGACTATCGGTGAGTAAAATTAATTTTTTTACCGTTATTCATGTTAAAACATGAATAGTATATGTTATGTACATAATATTTTTGGTTTTTAATATTTAGTATTTTTAATAAATAACTCAACTTAATCTGCTTGTCTAATGATGTAATTTAACTTGTGTAAAGTTAATTTTTAATTATTTTTTTAAACCACATATTCCTAACTATTATTTTATTTACTGGTGAAAATTTTTCTAAATTAATAAAATTTAAAAACTTTTGGCAGGTTATTTTTTGTAGATTCAACTCTAATGCTTTCTTCATCATCATCACTTCTACAACCAACTTACATCACAGTATGACCAATTTGATCAAGGAACAAACATTTGGGGGTGTGGTCTTCTTATCCTCTTTCTAGCAATATTCATTTCATATACGAATAAAGTTTTGGCTCTATTGTTCATCAGTTGCAGTATAATTGATGAATTAGAATCCGAATTTCATCTTTCTAACTACTGTACAATACAATTTGAACAATCATCCCAATGCATCATTTTTACATCAGTCATCATTTGGGTTTAGTTAAATGTAACTTTAAATAATTAAAACTACTAGGATGTTTAATTTTATTTAAAATATATCTTAAATGTAGTATCTAAGTAATAAATTAATTCTAAAACAAATTTTGTAGTTAAATAAATTTATTGTTTGTTATTTCTTTATGATTTTTAGAAGACGATCACCACCTCGGCGTTCTTATCGAATGAGATCTCAGTCACGTTCAAGAAGTCGCTCTCCTTACAGACATAGAAGAACACGTTCAAGATCATATTCTAATGGACGATATTAATCTGAATGGTAAAAGATGTTTCTAGTTATTCATAAATGTAATTCTGTAATTAATTGGATTGGATTTATATATCTGTAATGATACTCATACAATTTTTATTAAATATATACCCAATTCTTGATTGAATACTAAAAAAAATGTATCAATTAGCTGTTTTCAGTAGATGTAAAATAATATTTAATGTTCTAATATAATTTAAACATTTTCTATCATACAGTAGTATTTTTAAATACTTTAACAAATGAAACAACCAAACTAATACGTCTAGCTATTTTTATGTAAAAAATATATTTTGTGTACAAATTATTATTATTATATGTATACAGAATAATTGAAATCTGATAAGACTCATTTTCTATGGAACTATTGAGAATTTTTACTATTTGTAAAGAGAAAAAATATTGGGTTCAAAAACAACAATATATAGTTAAATAATTTTTTTATTTGTCTCTCCAGGGACAATGATCTATAATTATAATTCTCTTAAATGAAAACAGCTATTTTTAACTTTTAATATTATAGAAAAAAAAATAACAAACAACTTTATTCTTATAAAGTTTATAAGTTTAGATTTGAGAATAACAAGTAACTAAAAAAATATTGTCTATTTTTATTCTGCGAGTTATTCACTGGGTTCTGATAAAGTAATCATTGTATATATATACTTGAAATTTCAAATGACAAATTATATATCTAATTAGAGGTTACAAATTAAAAAAATATTGATTTAAAATTAGTTTTTGATTTTTTTGAAACCTTCTGTTTCAACTGAACTTACCAAATACATTTAATCTGTTATGTCGCTATTTATGGGTTGAGCCTAAATGCCCATCGACAGTATTCTAAGGGACCAACGGGGGATAGCTGGCTAGGCTATATCTACCTTAGGTACTGAAGTTTCCTATTTAATTTATATTCCCTTAGAGGAACTACCAAGGGTCGTTCTACAATATATATATATATAACACTTTAGGTTAACAACGATATAAATAAATATTTATTAAGCAATTGAAATATTAAATAGATAATACAACCTGCTGGACACCTAGAGATGTTATAATCCAACAGGGAGCTGACGGCGACACACACACACTATAATATACGGGGTAGCGAAGTTAAGTTAATTATCAGGCAAAAGTAGTGATCGCGAAGATGGTAAAATGTCAACTGTCGATAGGGATATCTTATTATGGCACATTGGCCGTGAATTGCAAAAAGTGTTTATGTGTGCAGTCCGCCCTCCTGTTAGTATTGCTGTATGTCACTGTGTTAATTATATATATATATATATATATCTATTAAACGGTACAACGATGTTATGGGAGACAGAGATATGGGCACATGCAAATGTGATCGTATCAAATCAATACTCTTTTCAAATAAATATTATTTGTATCACTTTATTTAAACATTGATTCTATTGTCAACAATCTTTAACTGCATTCCATCCAATTATAAAAATATTCATAATTTTTATTAATTAGAAAGTTTTCTATTATATATGCTAGTTATATATCTTGTAAGTCATTTTTTATTGTTAAGTAAATTGTTATTTAAAAAATGGGACTACTACCTTGGCAAAAAAAAATACTGCATGTTTTGTAGTCTAAGTATCTAAAACACCTCCTTTTTATATTTGTACCTATGGTTGATATTCCTAAAATGGATAAAAATAGTTAATAACTAAAAAGTTAAAAATATAGTCAATTTATAAATATATATATTTTTTTTATAGATACATGATATGCTACTACAACAATATGAGCAGTATAACTGAAATTTTATATTCACAGGCTAAATGTATTAATTATATTTTTAAATAAATATTTTATTAGAGTTATACAATTATGCTTATCAAATCTTATTTTTAAAAATGATTTGTTTATAATTGGTATTTAAATTTGTAATTAAATAATTAGTTCAGCTATGTTTAGTTAGTAGTGTAATTTTCTTACTGTTTAAATTTTTAAATTAATTAACTTCATCTAATGGATAATATTATTAAATATTAATGAACTAAAATTGTAACAAATTATATTAGTGTAAGAATTATGAATAGCAACTTAATATTACTATCAATGAAAATAATCATTACGTACTGTGTAGATTTAATTACAAAAGTAAATTAATGTCCATGATGAACAATGTTTTTTTTTATGTTCTATTATGTATATTATTTCTATATCCCTCATAAATTATAACAATATTACTTAAAACAATTGTATTATTTACAACTATGTTTTTATCATAATAAAGTTAAATAAATTGTGCTTTATTTATACATAAATGGCATTTTAAAAGTGATTATTTAAACAGTTAAATGATTGTGAATTATAAGTATCTATAGTTTTAAAAATAAATGTTCATTCATTATTGCTTTATAGATTAAAAGTAATAATTTTTTTTTATGTTTAAAGCAATAATGAGTTAGGGTTATTTAGGAGATTTTGTGACCCCCGCTTTACCCACTCACTCTCCAACACTATCTCTGGAAGAGAGTGAGGCGAGGGGGCCGCAAAGTCCCTTAATTACCCTACTTGAGTTTAAAATAATTTTTTTAAAGAGTTAATTTTAAAATAATTATGACTCTAGTACTTAATTGTATATATTATTTAATATAATAGTTTGCTTGGGTGAATAAAATGATGGAACATGTAGTCTCTAGCTTTGAAACTCTGTTACTGATATCACAATTTAGAAAACAATAGATCAGCTCACGAGTTTTAATCTTTTGATAAAAAAAAGTGAATTATATTGTCAGTGTACATTTCTTAAGTGTATTAAATTTCAGTATCAACTAAATTCATCTAAAAAAAAAACCCAGCACAGTGCTGTGACGGCACAGTAGCGTCATGGCATAGTTGGTTCCAGTATAGATGATATCTGACAGTGATTAAAATCGCTATCATTAAAGACGCTTCGATGTACATCTGTAGTGTTTAATTTTAATTAATTGGTGGATTATTCCAAAATCTACATGATCTGCTATTTCCTTATTTATATCCTGATTAAGATAAAGTATGTTGAATGAAAGAGGGATATAAATATTATTTTTCATGAAAAAATTTTATTGATCCATATACTTTTTAATAAGTTATAGCATTATAAAGTTGTAGCGAGGTGTAATATATAGAAGTAATAAACACTTTTACGATTTAATAACAACTATACTATATTACAACGAACTAACAAATAACAGCGAGAGACGAAGCGCGTTTAAGACAGAATGCGTAAGTGATTGACTGATCGATTGATTGACTGGAGCGACGATCTTGCCCTTAAATAGTCAGAGGAATCTTCTAGAGGCGGCGGCGGAACTCTCTAGAACAGAGGTTCTCAAAGTCAAATGAATCACGGACCCCCATCTAAAGACCTACAGTTTTAAAGACCTAACCCTGATATGTGCTCGCGGACCCCTGGGGGTCCGCGGACCACACTTTGAGAAACTCTGCTCTAGAACATTCGACCGCCACACGCTTATGTAGAGCGACGAATCTTCTAGAGGCGGCAGTGGCCGAACATTCGACCACCACACACTCCAAATAATAATAAATTAAACGTCACTTAAGTATTTTTTTTTTTCTCGCCAAAAAATTCCTAATTATGATTCTGGAACTTGAGCCCTCCCCGAAACCAATTTTGGATACGGGCCTGATGACGAGTAATATGTTATGAAATCATTTATGGTTTATTTGGTAATGGACTCTGCGGAGTCGGTATGTTGTAGGTGAGATGCATATAAAAGAATATTACATCATACAATTCAACGACTTACTATTGATTAAAATATAAATTTGAAAAATCGGTGTTAATATATTAAAATAAAAGAAAAGTAATCATTCATAAATGATACAATTGTTTTATCATTTTTAACGTGTTAATTATTAACAATTCATAAATTAGAATATGTGCAACAGAAGAGTGTAAAAAAAAACTTCATTTCCAATATAGCGTATTATGATTTTTAAATATCAATAAAATAAAATATTATATATCCATTTAAGCTTTAACATATTTAAATATAATAATTCGTTAATAAATATTTTTTAAAATAGGTAATTAATTTTTTTTCAGTTAAAAAAATGAATAGGTCAAGTCCCGGTTTCAGCGCTACTCATATATCAATAGTAAATTTAGTTTATATAATAAACTAAATATTTGAATCGCCGCATATTAATAATTTTTTATTTGCTCAAAAGCATTCTAAAAGTAAAAATTTCGGTAAAAAATTTTGTGGTAGCGTAAATTTTTAAGGGGCGATACGCATTTTTCGAGCCCCTGGCTACAAATCATTTTTTTAATAAAAGTGATTTTCAAAAACAAAATAATTAAACCCCTTTTATTAATAAACAATTCAAATGCGTTATTATTTTTGGCATATTAACGTCAAATAAATAAATGTAAGTTAAATGAAAAATACACCATAGTGTATCTCGGGCCAGAAAATATTAATTTAGTAAATTAAAAAAAATCTATGATCATGAATAATTTTTCAATACAGAACTCTAATTATTATGGTATTGAGTAAGTTTTACATTACTGGTACAAAGTTAAATACACAAGACGGATGTTATATATATTGATACATGCCAGTAAAATCAAAAAATAAATTGCTGTTCAAAGCATATACAGTGGATCCCCTTTATACTCGTGACTAGTTACATCGAATGTCTTCTTCTTCTTCCTCGTCTTAATCCTAACTACTTGGGATCGGCCACCCTTATCCTAAACTTCTACTTGACACGATCTCCCACATCATCCTACGCTCACATCAGCTCTCCATATCTTTTTTGATCTTCCTCTACCTCTTCTTCCTTCGACATTAATTTCTATAACTCGTCTATTTGTAAAATTATTTTGTATTTTCTATGTTGAGTAAGAGTTAACAATCAGAGGTGAATATTGTAGTTGGGTTTTTTCAACTTCAAATTTACAACTTTTTTTAATTATTGTTGTATTATTTAATTAACTACAACAATTTAATTAAATAAATGAAGTATTGATTTTAATCGAATATTCATTAGAATAAAAAACATAGCCGAGTAGACCGTTCTTACGTATTGCGTATTTGGACAAATATTTATAACCCCTTTGATTCCTGTCACAAATACCGACAACTGTCGGGAAGATGATGAATAACGAATACCGAACACTAGTACAAGTACACCATTTCCACAACTTGACAAGTAACGAATATTTGGCAAATAGACAAGTAGTGGCAACTCGGCTTATGGATTCATTAGCATTGCTAATACTTGGCTAGGGGCATTGCCATACACTTGGATAATTAACTTAAACCTTTATGTTATATGATTTGTGTTGCTGAAGTTATCTTTTATTAAGTTGATGACTTATTTCGTCATTTAAAAAAGAGTATTCATTTTTTTTTATAGAGATGTCAAAATAACTTTTCACAGGACGCTGATTAACTCTAGTCGGCATTACATGTCCCTTACCATGTTTTATCATTAACTGAACAGTAAACCAATATATTGGAAAAAAAATTATTTGTTTCCCTCTTTGAAAAATTACTGGATTTTTTGGTCATGTATGGAATATTTATTAAAATAAAAGACAAGGGAATTTTTAATCATTCCACGAGTCATCGAGTCCTGATAGATATACGTTATGTTACGACTGTGAAGTTAGCAATTCCTATATAGCAATTCCTTATCACATATAAAACTCAAATACACCGCTAGAGGGCGCCACTTATTTAAAATATATGTTTTATTATTAAATAGATTCGANAATTTTTATGATTGTTTCAATCCATTAACAATTTTTAATGATTCACTAATTAATTTTGAAAATAATATATATTATTATAATATAACGAATTGTCAAATCATAATTCATTTATTTAAAATTGTAACAAAATATAAAAATTATCAGAGCAACGCCCAACAACCAAACAAAATATAACCGTTGCATTATGGGATACTGATAACAACTTTGTAAACATAATCATCTATAAATGCAATCAATAAAAATCGTTATCAAAACACTGTTTAGTCTTTTATGTTTATATACTTGAAGAATAAAATTTGATGAGTTTACTTTATATTTAGCGTTTTAAATAGTTTTAAAACTCCAATATGTGTTTGTATTTTTATAATATTGTGTAAAGTAAGTACTCAAATTATTATGAAGATTAAAATTTTAACTTATATATAATTCGAGATTTTATTGTGAGAAGTATTTGTTATCATACAAAGATGTATTTAACAAATGTACTATTTTTAGCATTAATATACTTAACATGAATCGTCGCAGAAGAGCATCTTCAATTGCTAGTCGAGCAACTGATGATGAAGTCGAAAATTTTCCAATGGAGAATGCACGGAAAAAAAGAAGAGTGGATCCGGTAAATTAAATTTCAAATAATAAAATTGACAAGATGAAGATGAATTTATAAAAATATCACTTTAGTATTTTTATTTAAATTATTATATAATATTTATAGCATTTTGAATTATATTATTTTATACACATATATTTAACAAAAAAAAAAATTTTTTTTTGATTTTTATAATCATAAAAAATATATAGCTATCAACCCTAAAAGGTCACTCAAGGACATTTTCTTCCCATTTAAATAAATATAAAAACATGATTTTTAAAAATTAAAATACTCCATTTATGGTTATTGAAAAAAATCAAATTTAGATGATTATCTTTTTTAATGTGTGTTATTGATTTATGGAAAAATACAAAAACAATTTTTTATTTAGTTATAATTATATGCATATTTGTATACATTTAAATATCTGTGTTAAAATAGCAAAAGTTTACACTGCTTTTTTCAAATATCAAAATTTATTCAAATATGTTTATAATTAAGAGAATTGATAGAAATGTATTATTATTTGCTCATATTCTAGTGTTACATTATTAATGTACCCAAACCATAGACTTATTAATAAGTAAGCATTACATCAAATAAAATTAGTGTCCTCAATATTAAATACATTTTGGGAATCCGTTAACGCATAAAAGTATTTTCTACCAAAGAAAAAATAAATAAAATAAGTAACTATACTTATTTTATTTTATTTTTTATAAAAATTGTAATTACTTGGTATCCATTAAAATCTTCAAATGTTGTATACTATTTTATATTTGATTCATTAATATTGATGAAAATTAAGTATGCTACATTTACTAATTGATTTAACCTTTCTATTTTTTGGACTTAAAACATCCGATTTTCAAGTTTGGAAGCTACAATAGTTTTAGGACCAACGACTAAAAAATTATATATACTTATAAACTTATTATAAAATATAAATATTTTAGATTGATGTAGTTCAATCAGTTTATGATACATTGCGTAATTTCAAGAAAGAAGATGGATCATTATTATGTGATAATTTTATAAGAGCACCAAAAAGAAGACAAGAACCTTCTTATTATGATGTATGTATTTTATTTTTGTTTTATCTGGCCAAATAATATTTTATTTTTTTTGTCTTCCATATATGTTAGGTTGTTCCTAATCCTATTGACTTAATCAAAATTCAGCAAAAAATTAAAACTGATGAGTATGATGATATAGATGATCTTCAATCTGATATTGAATTGTTAATTAACAATGCTAAATCATTTTATAAGGTAATTCATTTTTTTATCATATTTTTACTCATGATCATATTATATTTTATATGAATAATATATCATCTATATTTGACATTTTTAAAATTTTTTTTTATTTTTTATTAATTTTTAAAAATAAAAGTATTGTTATATATAAATATAATGTTTAACATTTTCAAATAATTTTTATATTCTTTTGGTATTAATTGTTGAAAAGTTTTTATTTACTGATACTTCTAGGTTAAGTATTTAAATATTTATTCTTTTTAACTTAAAAGTTACATCAGTTATAATAATAATTATCAATGTTTAAGTCTTGAAATAAAAATAAATATGTTATTTTCACTGTGCCAATGATACAAACTATTAAAATTGTATGTTGCAAATAAAAAAATTAAATCATAATAATATGTATTATTATTATATTATTTATATCATATTTTAAAATAATTTAATTCTTTTAGAAGACATCTCAAGAATATAAAGATGCATCAGATTTATGGGATGTGTTTATAAATACTAAAAGTAATTTGTTAGACAGGGAAGGAACCCCAAAAGAAAAACTTGTCATTAGAGTTGGAAGAGTTGTAATTTTTTTCAAATTTAAATTATTATTTTATTTTTTTAGTTTTTAAAGAGAAATCAACTATAAAAATTATATTCAACTTTTTAGGGTAAAAGAGGAGGATCTTCTGCATCTGTTTCAAAATCAGAGCAGACTGACGAGGAAGAAAGTAATTCTTCATATGCTGGAGGAGATGAAGAATTAACAATGTATGAAGACTTATTTACTGCAGTAATGTCAGCTACAGATAATGATAATAGACTATTATCAGCTGCATTTCAACTTTTGCCGTCTAAAAAAGTAGGTTATATGCAATGATTATTTATTTGTTAATTATTTAGTTTAATAAGTATTTTAATATTGTATTTATACATGGTGATCTCAAATCTATGTATTTCAGATGTATGGAATATATTACAAATATATATATTTTTTAATTAATTAAACATTTTTTATTAATAATTTATTTTAGAATAGGCATGTGCACAAGTCAGTAAAAAGTTATTTTGCTCCTTTTGGGGGGTACTTTAATTTTTTACAATTGACAATGAGTAGCCAAATAATTAATGTAAAAAAGAATGTATATATATATTTACTTATTTTTACTTGTTGTATCATTAGTAATATTTTAATATATTCTATTTTTCTGCTCCATTGATTTTTCTCTCAACTATTTAAGGTCCTTCACAATATTAAAATTTAATCATTTCTATTATTGTTTCTTTACATCAATGAGTTTAATTTCTCATATTTTATTAAACGACTATTCATAAATCTTAATCCATTAATTTTTCTATATTAATGTATTTTAAATATTAATATTTACTAATTTTAGATGTTTTATTTTGTTTGTATTTTAGCGTTATCCAAATTATTATGAAGTTATAGAAAATCCAATAGATCTCAGATCAATTGCACGTAAAATACAAGATGGAAAGTATAGTAACTTAGCTGAAATGGAAAGAGAACTTTTATTAATGACGAAAAATGCTTGTTTGTTTAATGAACCTGGATCTCAAATATATAAAGATGCAAAAGCATTAAAAAAAGTAATAACTAGTAAGAAAATTGAAGTTGATCATGGAAAATATGCACCTAGCAAAAGTAGTGAAAGAATTAGGTAAGAATGTTTTTTGATTATAAAAAGAGTAAGTTATTTAAATGAAAATACATATGCTATGCAATATAGATTTATTATACATGAATTATATTTTACACTTTATACCTTGCAAAAATATTAATTTTTCAAAAATAAAATGGTATTGAAGTTCTAGAACAATTTAAAATCAAATGTTTAAATCTTAGTAAAAACAAGTGCCTATTTATTGCAGATTTTTATTTTATATCCTTAGTTTTTTTATATGTTAAAATAATAAAAATTGATAATCAGAATTTTTAAGTTAAAAAAATGTAGGATTTTTTCTTAGCAGAACAATAAAAAAAATTGTTTTTTTAGAATAGCAATATTATTATAACATGACATTAATATCTCCTAAATAAAAAACATTTTTTTGCAATAAATTATATTGTTGCACATCACTAGTTAATTATAAATTAAATGATGTAAAAAAATTTAACTGAATTTTAAAAATAATTGATGTATCTGATTTTTCATAAGTACTTTTAATTTCTGTACATACAAAATGAATGAATATGCCAATATTATTACTACTTAGGGATAATTTTTACACTTAATATCATTCAAATTAATTTTTAGAGCTAAAAGAATGAGAGGCAGTCAAACATCTATGTCAGCAATAACAGCTGCTTTACAATCTGAAGATGAGGAAGATTCAGACTTGGATGAAGATACTGTAACAGATAGTCAAAGTAGTATTGAAACACCAGATAATCCAAGATGGCAACTTTATAATGCTGTTCGTTCTGCTACTGGCCCTCATGGTATACTTTTTATTTTATATTTTTAAATGATTAATAATGTTACTATTCAAAATAGGAAACCTACTAAGTGATTCGTTTTGGAAACTGCCTTCCAAGAGATATTATCCTAATTATTATCATGAAATTCGAAACCCACTCTCACTTATGCAGATTGGAAAGAAGTTAAAAGTAAAAAGCTATTTTAGAAGATAGAAAGAGGTAATAAATAATATATTTTATTAAACATTATTTTGTGTCTATAGAATGGTGACTATGGAACAGTAAGTGAAGTTGCTGGTGATATGAACATAATGTTAGAAAACGCAAAAAAATATTTTGCATCAGATACAAAACAATACAAAGTAATGACATTTTTTATTTAATTGTGTAGTTAGTATCTAATAGTTTTGAAAAACTTTTGCATTAAACACGTTATTTATAAACTAAAAATATTTTAACAATGTAGGATGCTGTAAAATTGCAAAAAATTATGCAAACTAAGGCACAAGAGCTGTTAGACTTAGGCCATCAAGTAACTATATTCATAGTTTTATTTTAATCTTTAAATTATTTTATAATTTTTCATTTAATTAGTATTCAGACAGTGAAGATGATTCTGCTGATGAAGAATCAAATCAAACTATCAGACAATCTAAAAAATTCAATCGCTCCCCACGATGTCTTACTCGTGGTAAATATTTAAATAATATTCCACTCAAAAGACGTTTATATGCACTCTGCAAGTGCCTAATGGATTACACGGTAATATTAATAAGAAACACACAATGAAGACTAAACAATAAAATAAACATTATTTTGTTTTAGACTGAACATGGTAGAGTTCCCATGCTAATGTTCATGGAGAGACCGTCAAAAAAACTCTATCCAGACTATTATAAAGTTATAGCTGAACCAATTGATATGCTTACTATCGAAGAAAAAATTAAACAAGAAAAATACAATAGTGAAGATGAAATTTTAAGAGATTTTAAAGTAATTATTTTTAAAGAATAAGAAAAGAAATAACTTTCAATATACTATTTTTTGAAAGATAAGTATTTTTCGATGGAATATAGAAATATTTTTTTCAAGTAATGTTTGTACTACAAAGGGAAACTATCACAATTCTATTTTTTTATTATAAATTTATTGGATTAAAAATAAAAATGGCCTTGTAATGTTTTACCTCTAATGTACAAATAAAAATACATTATCACATTCTCATAGATAATTTTTACAGATTAACTTATCTCTTATATTTCTTATGCTGACTTGCTTATTTTGTATATCTTCTTATTTAAAAAAACAATACATGAAATATACAATATTTTAGATTTTAATGTCTATTATTTTTAGATCAGTTATTGTTAATATATATATTTCACTTTTAAAATTAGAAAATTTTAAAGATTATCTGTATTGTCAGTTGGTGTATTTATAATGTTAACTCATAACAATGTGCCTTACTACCATACTTAAAGCATAATTGATAATAAATGCTGTATATCTATGTCTAGTGAATCCATAAAAAATCAATGAGCTACCTCTATTTGCAATCCTTCATGTAATCCTATATTTGTATATTAACTTAAAAATTTGAAACTTGAAATTTTTATATCTAATAGATAAACAAAGTTACATTAAAAATTCAAATTTCATTTACTATTAAAATAAAATTTCAAAAAATGTTATTAAATTAAAAGCCTATCATCCTCCAATTAGAAAAAACAAAGTTGACATTTTTACAAGTCTTAAAAGATAAACCAAAAAAATATTAAATAGTTAATAATTCCAGAGTAATATGTAATTAAAGGTAACCAAAAAAAATCACAAATTATTTTTATTTTGTGAGTAATTTATGGGTGTATGATAAAAAAATGACCCTGTATATGTTTGTGTATGTAAACAGATATGAAGTATGAATTAATTTAATATTAAATTTGATATTAAATGTATTTATTACAGTTAATGTTTGATAATTGTCGTCAGTTTAATGAAGAAGGTTCTTTAATTTATGAAGATGCAAATACTTTAGAAAAAGTTTTATTAGACCGTTCTAAAGAATTAGGACCAGTACCACCAAAATCAACCAAAATGTAAGTTTTAAATAATTATAAAAATACCAAATGTATAATTGTCCTATTTTTTAATCTTTATTTAGTACAACAAATTCTGTTTTAAAATTTGGAAGAAAATCTCAGCTTCCACAAGCAACCCTTCAAAAAATGCGTACACTGTTTAATACAATTAAAGACTATAAAGATCAAAAAGGACGTTTACTTTCTATAATATTCATGAAATTACCTTCTAAGAGTGAATACCCAGATTACTATGAAGTTATAAAACGACCTATACATTTAGAAGTCATAGCACAAAAATTAAAAAATAATTTATATGAAGGTCTTGATGATTTAGCAACAGATTTTGTTTTAATGTTTGATAACGCATGTAAATATAATGAGCCTGATTCCCAAATATATAAAGATGCTCTAACACTACAAAGACTTACATTACAAACTAAATTGCAATTGAGAGCTGACGAGGATAGTACACCAGATGTACAGAGTGCTGTACAAGAATTGTTGACTACACTATTTACAAGTGTATATAATCATCAAGATGAGGAAGGACGGTGTTTTTCAGATTCAATGGCTGAACTGCCTGAACATGATGATGTGGATGGGAATAAGTAAATTTTGTTCTTAAAACAATAGTTAGTATCATTTATATTTTATGTATATTTAGAGTGAGAGGTTTGTCTTTGGATTTAATCAAAAGAAGACTAGATGGTAATCAATATAAACGGTTAGATACATTTCAAGATGATTTATTTGCGTGTTTAGAACGTGCCCGTCAATTATCACGCACTGATTCTCAAGTATTTGAAGATTCAATTGAATTGCAATCATATTTTATTAGACAAAGGTATGCTTATCTTATAATTTTCACAAATTTTACCAGTTTTAATTATTATTAAAATCTATATCTATATCTAAAATCTAATTATTTTAAAATCTTATGATTTTAAAACATCTTATAAAACCAATAGTCTGTGATGTTATTGTTTTTATTATAATAAAAAAAAATCATAGAAGTGAACAGTTTTTATTTCGTAAGAACTATTCAAAAATAAGTATTAAAATTATTATAATAAATAAGAGATGATTCTAAACATTTTTTAAGAAAGAATATGAAATAAAAAGTATAATTCCATTAAACTATTTTGTAAAATAATCTTATATTAAAATATGTATCCAGTATAAGTATTTATTATTAAAATATTCTGCTCAATATAGATTTTTATATTTTCAAAGACTCTTGAAAACTTTGGTAAAATTTATATAAAAAAAATATTCATGGTTAACTTATTAATTTGTATATTATACATAGATAATCCTAATGACTTCAAAACTTATATAAGTTTTCTATTTCATTTTAAGAAATGTTGAATAAAATAAAATTTTTGTATGAAAACTTATAATATTGAAGACATTTTCATTTATATATAATGATTTCTATCATTTTTTTTTAAATTAAATTTAACATTGATTGAACAACTAAATAATATAGATTTCAATCTATAGTTCAAAAGTCAGTCATACTAAAATTTATATAAATCTTGATTCTTTAAAATTAACAGTTTTTATTTATTGTTTTTGAAATCTAATAATCATATGCACATTGATCCAAGAGGGTACTAGAAAAAATTTTTAAAAACTTAATTAAAAACTTTTAACACTGACATCTCTGAATAAACTACAAAAAAAGGAGTTTAGAATTTTTTTGTTTTAGTGTATTCATTTTAGGGCAAATTAGTTAGTATTTTACTTTTAGATGCAGTATAATAAAACAACAATCCAATATAATAAAACCATTTTTTTATGAGATTAAAAATTTTTTTTTTAATTTCAATTATAATATATATTTTTTAATAATTTAGAGATGAAGTATGCCGTAATGGAGACTTATTAAATTCACCAGCTTTAAACTACTCTTTACTAGATTTATCTTTATCTGTTAATGATATGAGGGAACGAAAAATGGCAGAAGAATCTATCAGTGGAAATCTGGAAGAAGATGAAACCAAAATTGAAGACATTCCACAAGAAGTATTATTAGATTTAACTTCAATTATGAAATCATCATTACTATTTATTATTTTTGCAAAATGATTTTAGGAACAAGAAAATGAAGATAGTTCACAATCTCCAATTGCTGGCACTACTGATGATTCTGTATGTGTAAATCAACAGGTGTACAGAGTAGGTGATTTTGTTTATGCTGAACCTCAAGAACGAGGTCAAGACCTAATAATATTAAATATTCAACGACTTTGGACAAATCAAGAATCTCAACAAATGTTATATGGAAACCACTTTTATAGACCTAGTGAAACATATCATTTATCAACAAGAAAATTCTTAGAAAAAGTTTGTACTTCTTTTTTCTTACTAGATACAATATTTTTTAGTACATAAGTTTATTTATATACATAGTGGTTGATTTTTTTATTTTGAATCAATTTTTCTAAAAATATTAGTAATATTTAAAAAATTAAATTTTTTTTTACTGCATACATTTCTCCATTTACTAATTATTATTTGCTAGATTTACCCCTTATACGTCAAATATATAATAACATAACTATTTCTAATGACAACATATCTATTTTACCATTTAACATTTTAAAAAATTATTGACAATATATAAACTAGGGATAAAGCACAATTTATTATTAGTATTATCATTCATCATTTCTTAGTTACAAAGCCCATCCTTCCTACCTAGTTAAAAAAATACTAATGTGTTCTAAAGATCTTAAACAATATTTTTTTGGACATTAATATTTTAATATTTCAAATACATGCATAATTGAACAAGATCTATTCATAAATTGTTATCATCATAGGTATACACTATACCATATGTAGATAATTGATAAAAAATGCATATTTTTCTATAACATTATTACAATGTTCATAAGATTGTAATTTTTAAATTATCAATATACTCTAGAGGTAAACTATCACAAGCTTCATTCAAATATGTAATAATAACCTCTAGTATACAGATATTATAGCTTGTTATAAATTAAAATTGTGCAATTTTTTTAATTTTATATACTTTTATTTTGAATTCCTAAAAAATAAAAAAGATTTCATTGTATTTAAATATTTTCTTTAATTTTTGAATATATTATTGACCATTTTATGGTTCATTATGTATATTATTTGAAATATAATTTAGAAAAACTAATTATGGCACAGTACCGTGTTTCTCTCAACCACACATGCTATCAATCTATATGAAAGTGTATCAAGATCTGAATTATAAGTGCACAGTGATCTAGTGGTAAGGTTTGTCTCTATGATACCTTGGGTCATAGGTTCTAATCCTGTACCCTGCCTCTTTTTTCACTGGCAATACATTGTAATTAAAAAACTTTGTTTAATTATATGTTAATTTAACTAGTCAATCACTTTCTTTAAGTTAATCATCTAAAATCCACTAGACTGAATTTTATTTCTGTACCTATAAGTTTTTGGTGATTATAATGATGTATACAATACAATCAGTCTATGATGAAATTGTGACTGCTATTTGAAATGCATATTGGTCATTCATTTTAGTTGCCTATAACTGTTCAATGTGACTTTATAAGAACTTATAAAACTGAATTCTGTAAATAATTGGGATTTCAGATCCATACATTTTTAAAAAATTAAGCTAAAGAGTTATTGAAACTGGTACTAATTAAAACTAAATATATATAGAATGTTCAGTAAGTAAGAAAATGGGTTTCTATTGTTTTCATTGTTTATAACAATTGACCTGTTTTCTTACTTTATGAACACTCTGTATAACTCTTTCTGTTATTAGATTAAATTTTATCACAACTGATTATAATGGATACCTTATTATTAAACTGTAATAAACATAATTATTGGTAACAAAAATATAATTGAAAAAATAATCTTTCTATTGAATAAAATATAACTAACCTAGGTCTTATAGTTGTCAATATGTATATTAATCTATTATCATAAGAGAACACTTGAATCACTTTTGTGTATAAAAAATTAATAATTTTAAAATTCAATATAGATATCATAAATGGGATATTTTAATAGAATATTATTCAATGATATTCATTAATAATGGTCCATTCATAATATCTTAATAATTGTTTAAATGTTATTATCAACTAATAATTATCCAATATGTATGTTGCTATTGAAGAAATAAAGTTAGTACCTTAATAAAATATAATGTATAATTATAAAAAAGTACTTAATTATTGATAAATTAATCAATATGGTCGTTTTGTGTACAAAAGTGATTATTAACATTTTATCTAAATGAGTTAATACATGAATTAAATGAAGACAATTTGTATTTTAAAGTACACCAATGATAACTTTCATTTTAAAATTCTATTTTATAGATTTTACAATAATTGTTTGAGTGATAAGATTTTTTAATGGAATTCCTGAATAATTCTTTAAAATCTACTTACCTTTTTTTACGTTAGACCATCATTATAATGTATATTTAAAAAAAAAAAAATTTTATGTTTATTATTATCATTATTATTCTATAACAGAAATGTGTAGTGAAAAATAAATCAATTATCTTGTATTTTGAAAATCTATTTAGATTTATTTTTAATTTTACAGGAAGTATTTAAAACTGACGTAAATATAGCATTACCTGTAAATCGAATCAAAGGGCGCTGTGCCGTTGTAAGTGTAAAAGATTATTTTCGTTATCAGCCATTTGGTTTTGATGAAAAAGATGTTTATGTTTGTGAATCAAGATATTCATCAAGATGTAGAAACTTCAAAAAAATTAAAGTGTGTTGGTCATTTTGCAATAAGTTATATATAAGTTATAAATAAGTATATTTTAATAATATTATACGTTGTTAATAGAATTGGGCTTCAAGTTTAACTGCTACATGGAGACTAGTTGAAAGAGAAGAACCATTAGATCCTAAAAGAATAATGTCAGTATTTAGAGACAGAGTTGAGAAACATAAGGAAGAAATAGCTGAACTTGAAGAACATGAAAAAATTGTGGAAAAAGAAAAACCTGTATTTTATTTAATTTAATTTAAAATGTATTATTCTTATATTTTAAACATTATTTTTTTTTGTAGAACATAATTTTAACAAATCCTCCTATTGTTGATGATGGAAGTATTTACTATGAACAATTCAATACTCATATTGGTGTTCTCAAACCAGGAGACTTTGTCTATGTGAAAAATGATGAACGAAATCAAATTATTCAAGTAGATAGAATTTGGACTGATAAAGAGTATGTAAAATTTTCATATATTATAATGAGATTTAAATAATTATCATTAAATTTTCATGTATATAAGAATTCAACACTTAAATTCTTTAATATGAATGTTTTATTTGGCTTTTGATAATTAAATATGTATCAAAATTTATCTGTTATAAAATATTTTTTATACACATCCCTTATAGCATATAAAGGAATAAACTATATTTTTTTCAAATATCAACACACATAATTAATTAGCTTATAAAGTAGAAAAGTATAAAATTAAAAAAGTAACTGGTTGACAACAACTTTTAAACTAGTACTTCAGAATTTATGAACACTTTTATACTACCTAAGTGTGAAGAAGAGTTTGGTTGAGAAATGTCTAGCAATAAAAATAACAGCATGCTCGTATCATGTCCAGACAATACTTTAAATTGTTAATGACTTCCGAAATACTAGTCCAAAAGTTGTTATCGACCTATATTTTTCTTAATTGAATCATTTTCTATTTTATAAGTAAGGTCGTACTGGGAGGTCTAAGGCCCAGAAGGCACAAGAATTGTGACAGCCCAACTTGCTCCAAAAATATTTCTATTTCTTCATAAAAAGAAATAATGTGCAATAAAAAAAAGATCAATAATTATTTTATAAACCAAATTATGCTCATCATAATGACCCTCATCACATTAAAGATTAAAGCAGGGACAATTGTCCTTTTACCTGTGGCCAGTCTTCCCCTGGTATAGTGAATTCCTATCAATATTTAATTAAAAATTAAGGTATTATTAATTTAATGACATAATGAATAGGTTTTGGTTTTTGTAATAATAGTTTATTATTTCCACAAGTGCACTTATTCATTTTTATTTAATTGAAGGAATTATCTAATGTTTTTTTATTAATATTTTGCAGTATTAAATTTTTTATTGTTAAATAGAGATTTTTTTAAAAGACCTTTTTTTGTTGCCTTCTTCTTCCTTGCCTTAATCTCAACTACTTAGGGTCAGTACCTCTTTTTCTTTCAACATTCATTTCTATAACTGTTGTCTTCCTTTTGGAAATTCCTGGAAAATTATGACAACTTTAAAATTAGAAAATTATTGGTTGATAGTAACTTTTACATAAATATTTTTAAGTTATTAATTCTTTAATATAAAAACTGGAAGTGACACAAAGAATTATTTATTTTTATTTATAAACATTAATGAATCGAACTACTCCTCCCGCCATGTTGTAAAAATACTAATATCTTTGAAATACTAATCTATAAGTTGTTATCAACCAGCCATTTTCTAGTTTCTAAGTTGGTTAATTATTTTTTATTTCATTATAAAAACTTAAGTTAATAAAATTTTAAGGGGATTGGACAGATTGTTTTCTGGAAAATATAGAACATAGGATACTATTAACTGCCAAAATAAAATAAATTATATTATGTTTTATATTTTTAAAGATTTTTCATGAGCCATAGGTAACAATGACTGTATACTTATATTATTTTTATTAGGTATAGTTATTGTAATCATGCAGCAAATACTACAAATTTTGGATAAGTTTCTTAAAATTTAAATATTTATATTTTCACTAATTAGGGAGTTTTAGTTACAATTGTTTACTGTATTATGATAAACAATATATTTTTAGTTTATGTTTTATTGTTTTTCAACTCTATTTTGAAGTTACTTAAAATTCTGAGCTTTCATAAAGTTTTTATATATGTTTACTACTAAATATTAAAATTCTTATGGTATTAAAACTGTATTAATTAAAATATAATTATTGTTATTGTTGTCAATATTACTGATTCTATTTTTCAGAGAAAATCCTTACATTTATGGCCCAATTCTTTTAACACCATCTGCTATACAAAATGTTACTGGCAGACAGTTTTTTAAACAAGAAGTACTACTAACTTATACTGAGGAAACAATTTTAATATCTAAATTAACTGGAAAGTGTTCTGTTTTAGAGCATGCAGAATATATATCATGTGAGTGTGATATTTTTTATATAATTGGTGTACAGTATAATGTGAAATTTAAAATTGGTATTTATAATTTTAATTCATGCTTAGAATTTATTGTTTGTATATAACTATTAAAATATCTTCTTTTTTAGCTTCGATGTGAAGCTGAGAAGGTATTAATTTTACCATGATATGTTTATTTTATTATTTTTGTGTCTATCACTACTTTTTCTCAAATTTCACAGGACCGATTTTTCTTAATATTATGTCAAAAGATCACTAATTATATCTAGTTAAAGACATCCTCAAAAATTGGAAAATTTTCCCTCATTTCCCATAAATGGGGAAAGTTACTCTAAAAATTATGGTTTCTAAAATCAGTAAATTTCGACATTTTTAAAACTTTTTTCTGAAAACTGTCATAACTTATTTAAAAGTTGAACAAAACAAAATATTTTTTTTATATATAAGTACATTAGGTACTTCCCTTTATTTGGGTATATATATTTTTTAAAATCTGACCATTTACTTGTCTCCAAGGGGATTCAAAATGGCAACTTTTACACAAAAATTAACTTTTGAAAAAGTTCTAGAAATACTGTTTTTTTTTTAAATATTTTAAATTATAGTTTGTTATGCACTACAAATAAAAAAAAAATTTGTCCAAACGACCTATCTTTTATATACAAATGGCTACTGTAGTTAAAAAAAACATGCAATTTTTTTTTAAATTTGGTGGTTGGATAAAATCAAAAAAAAAGATTAGAGTCCCCCAAAAAAAACTAATATGAAACTGTCTTATTGCACATTTCTTTTTTCACTTTCAATTTTACACCATTATTCCTTTTTTTTTAATAATCAGTGCATCACAGGCTATTGGTATACAGTAATACATTTAGTTATTTACAATATTTACCAAATATATTTATTTATTATTAGAAAAATTTATGTATACATAAAATTTTGTAGGTCGACCAGCAGAAATAGCAGAAGTGGATGTATATTTATGTGAGTCAATCTATGATGATACTACTAAGCAAATAAGAGAATTACCTAAAGATGGATTAAAAAAATATACTCATTCTTCATCGGTTAATCAAGACGAGTTCTATTTTTTCAGAAGGTTAATTCATCCTGTGAAAGTAAGTTATTTATGGTTTATTACTTATAATATCTACATTGGTGGTTTAAAAAAAAACTCTTGGATCTCAAACTTAACTATCATTAAAAAAATATTTTTATGTTACATTATAATTTTCTGATTTTTTGTGAGAATATTAGTTCCTAAAGCCCCTCCCAATTTTCACTTATAGATTTCTATATACTTGTTGATTTTTTATAGGTTGGAGCTCCTGAGTTGCAGTCAGACTCCAAAGCTTCTTATAATCATATTTATGATTCTGTATCTGTAAGTATCTTGTAATAAAAATGTGAAAAAAAAAATATGTACACTTAACAAATTGAATTTTGTTTATGTACTATATTTGAAGATTTTACTCTAATCTTAGTATTATCTTGTTTTATTTTTCACCTTGTTTAGAATGTTAACTCTCCAATAATTGCAAAATTAGAACTACCCGATACAATGACTGAAGATTCTTTAGATGGAGGTCCACCATCTGTTAGTTCATCTGATTTGGGTGATCGCACTATGAATACTTCAACAATATTGTCTACACCTTCTTCGTCACGAAAAAAAAATCCCAATCATAAAAAATTGGTGACAGGATATATTTTATACACCAGTGATGTTCGAAAAGCTGTTGCCCAAAATAATCCTGATCGCAGTTTTGGTGAAGTTAGTCGTATAGTTGGAAATGAGGTTCATTATTTTAATAACCCAAAATAAATAATAATAAATAAATAAATAAATTAAATTGTAGTGGAGAAATTTATCACCAACTGAAAAAATGGCATATGAAGAAAGAGCCAACCGGTTAAATGAAGAAAATTACCCGCAGTGGCGTCAACATAATCTACAAGCTCCACCACCTGAAGGCTCTGATTTGTTATGGGAATGTGGATGGGATAATTGTGATTGGCAATTTGAAGATCAAGCTGATTGTTTAGATCATGCTGTAGCTGATCAATATGGTCACATACAAACATTTTTTGCAGCCATTCCTCCTAGTGGTTAGTTAAGATTTAAGTTAATGCAAGTATATATTATTTTATATTTTAATTTGGATTTAGAAGTTGAATATCAATGTCAATGGAGAGGATGTCTTCGAGTGAAGAAAACTGGAATAGCTCCCTTTCCAAGCTTACATCGCTTAGTCAGACATGTAAAAGAAGTTCATATACTTAAAAATCCTGGAAAATCAGTTCCCTTATCAGAACGTAACAAGTAAATAAAATTTTGATAATTTAACATGAAATTTCCTTTAAATCTCCTTTTTTTTATTACTAATATTAATTTATTTACCATTTAAAATTTTTTTATCAATTTTTGAAAAAAATCATATTTCAGAAATTGTATGTTGAGCACTCGCTCAATTGTTACTACTTCCTCTGTGTTATCAGTTGCGCCACCATCTCCACCATCAATTGAAAATTGTAATGGTGTGTTAATTTTCTGATAAAATGTTTAAAAATTTTGTGTGAAGCATGATTTTAGTATATTTGATTTGACAAGTTGTTGTAATTTTAATTAGAATTATTCATATAATCTTTTTATAGCAATTGTTGAATGTATCTTTAAAATATAAAACATAATAATTTTTTCTTTTTAGAAGTTAATATCCTATGTTCTGTATTTTCAAAAAAGTATTGGTTCTGTCCTCTCTTCTTTAAAAAAGTATTAACATTAGTTTTGTATAATGGAAATATAACAAAACAAGATATATATTTAATATATTAAAACAAGAGAATGATCATACTAAAAAACCACTGGATAATAACAACTTGTGAACCAGTATTTTAAATTATATTAAAATGAGAGGCACATTGTGATTCATAAATGTTTAGAGATCAAAATAAACAAATCCGTGATTTACCTTTAGTTGTTATAATACAGTATTAATAACTTCCAAAATACTGTTTCAATAGTTGTTAACAATCAATTATTTTCGTAGTTAGATAATTTACTTATTTTTAAACTAGTGAATCATACAGAACTAAATATTTTTTTAAATTATAGAACATAAGATATTATTAACTTCTAAAAAAAGTTCTATGTTTAATACTTTTAAAGATATTGTGTGAGGCATAGTTAAATTATCACCTTGTATAATACTTCAATATCTTCTGTAAGTAATCGGGATTATAATAGCTTTTAATGATATCTTGATTCATTACCTACAACCAACCAAGCTATTTGAAGAAGCTAAAAATAAATTGTGAAGTCTTATAAATTAACTAGTTTTTTTCTATTAAAGTTAATAGTTTTTTCTGTATTAATGAATTTGATACTCTATAACATGAATATCATACAGAACTTTACTTCATCGTTACATTTTCATTAAGAGTTTATACAAAAGACATTGTTCATATCTAACAAGTGAAATAATCATCAATTTGTTTGAAATGCGGTATTATTTCTTATTAATAATTGAGGCACTGATAATGAAAAAGATGTAAATTTCAAAATCGCCTTTTTACACTTAAAATGTTTTTTCAAGAACAATGATGTAGAAAAGAAGTTCCTATTCCATTTAAATTAGTAGTTATTGGTATATTATGAAAGTACAGTTTTTGAGTTCTTAAAATGTTTTTTCCTTCTTCTATAAAATTTGTTTTTTGGCATTTACACCCTTTTCATTACTAGTACCTCAAATGTAGTTATCTTGTGTTATTATTTTAAATATATTCAATTAATTCTTGGAAATATGGAGTAATCCAAACTGAATTATAATAAATATTACACTCCTGGATAGTGTACGATCTAAAGGTCTACACTTCATGTTTCTACAAATTTTGTAGTTCAAGTTCTCTTAAATTAAAATGAATTTTCAAATATTGAATATTTTAATTGGGTTTTGTAAATCTAAAGAAAAAGAAAATTCATTGTGAATTGATTGATATTAGGCATTAATATTAAACGCATTTTACAATCCTAAATATTCCCTTGGCTGAATTTATTTAAGATAATTAGTTTTTCAAAGCTTATTATTTTTTGCTTTTATATAAACCGCTTTATAGAAACGCTGTTCAATCTACTCGCTTAAAAAAAGAACAATTGATTCAACCACAGGTACCTCATCAACATTATTCAAATTCACATGGTAAGTGTATTTTTCATAATATATATTTTTAATTAAGCTATGGGTTAAGTCTAGAATCTTATTCTATGATATTAGCTTAATACACTTATAAGTGTGGGTGTTCTATATATTTAGTATTTTAGTAATTTTTTTTAGTTATAATTTGTAGAAATTGATTGTTATTAAAGTAGTTGAATAATATCTATTAAGTGAGTTGTTTTATTCATCACTGAATTTTAGTGTAAAATTATTGTACTTGAATAAGGCTCATAAAACTATTAAAAAAAAATTAAAATTTTTATGATCATAAATTTAAATTAATTCATTTAATTATATTAGTAGAAAATAATTGTTTATGTTTTATGAAATATAATGAATGATAAGTCGACTTAGTATAACCAAAAAAAAAAAGCATTTCTTTTAGACAACTTTTTTCATTTAAATTCTATTTTAAATGGAATAAAATCTATTAATACTGAAAAATTGAAATTTTAATGGTTTTTGTTTTTAATAGTTTTACATTACTTATTTCTGGTAAATTTTTATTAAATGATTTTTTAATATATTTTTATTTATGGTTCATAAATCTGTCTTTAATATAATTTAACTATGAAGGTAAAATGCATAATAAACATTACTTTTTTTTAAGTTGGAGGAACTACTGGTGTTTTAAATCAAGTCATTAATAGGAATACTCCTTCTCCTATGTCACAAAATGGTAAAATTTTTACTTATTTTATATTAAAAGTTTCACTAATTGGTTTTATCCCAAGGTACAACCGGCAATGGAGTAAATATTAATAAACATCTTGAGCCAATTTTTGTTACTGTACCTCCAAAACCAACAAGAGTATTTCACTCTGAAGCTTACATTAAGTAACTTCTTTATTCATATCTATATTTTTATTTGATACATTTAATTTAATTTTTTTTTATTACTAAATATTCATTTGTTATTTAAGGTATATCGAGAGTTTGAATCTTGATAACAAACCTAATTGGGAAAAACAATTAATAGCAACACAAGAAAATATAAAAGGTCCAGATGATCCAAACTCACTCCCAGCAGCTCAGTGGCTAGGAAAAGGAATTGGAAACCATGGTAATGTTCTTAATGCTTTATGGGCATTGAGAAATTTTATGATGAAAGATGCAATGGGATTATCAAAAACAGATGAATAATTTATGGCATTTAAAATTATTAAAACAGATATTGTGTTCTGTTGTATACACTTAGTATTAATAGATTTTTACTGAATGACATTTAATTAACTATTTAATCTAAAAAATAAATGTTTAGTTTATATTTATTTTACTTATAATTTTTAATTTCATTTTTCAATTACATTTTTTAAAGGTTCAAATAAAGTTTCTTATTTTGTAAATTACTTTTAATTTATTTATTACATTGATTAAAAATCAGTAACTCTTCCTTTTCGTTCCCAATCACCATACCTTGTTGGTTCAGGTCCTTTAGGGCCATTTTTTTCTCCTGTTATTGGGTTACGTCCTTTGGGCCATTCATCTAGTGGTTGCTTTTCTTGATATGGGTGCTTACCAGCTTCTAACTCATCAAGTCTACCTGAATTTCATTATAAATTTTATAGACAATTTTTATTAAATTATAGTGCAATAAAACTTCCTCAAATTCTAGGCATTGGGACTAATGAATTTACTTTGTTGTTGACTAAATTTAAGGAATTTTTTTTTATTATACATATTAAATGAGATAGATAAATAAAAATATTATAAACTTAACTTAATTATTATTTTTTTTAATTAGCAAAAAATGTTCAGTCCCAATTTTTTTAAATTTCTGTACTTAAGTAATCAATACTTAAGGTGATTATTCTATGTGTACTTTGCCCAAATATACTTATAAAGAATAGTTTCAAAATAATTTAGTAAAATAAGTTATTTTACAATTTTTTTTTATTAAAAAATTATATTTAAGGAAAGAAAAATACTTAACACTAAATATCATCTTACTTATCTGAGAACAATTGATATATTTTTTTTAATTTCAAGTTTAATGGTCAATTTTATTAGAAATTCGACCTTAATACTTAATTCATTTTATTGGAAGTATAATTGATAGGGACTGGATAAAAAAATTGGCCCAGACAATCATAGTTTAAGGTAGTATAGTAATTTTGTAACTAGTTACTTTATTAGTTTTTTATATACATGTAGTATATTTGAATACCTATCAGGAATTTTCCTGACTTACCAACTTAAAGTATATAACTGGGATTGGGAATTCTCACCAGAATGTGGGATAAAATCCAGAGATTAAATTAGCAATATTTCCATAACATTGAAATAATAATATAGACATATCATTATCACTACATAAAAAATATTCAAGTAATTATTTCATTTTTTTGTTATAATATAAGGTTAAAAAACTCATAAAATAACTAGACATTTTTTTATGATATAGTTATTTATTCTTTGTAGCATTAAAATAAAATTGATAGGTCATTATTCGAACAGAAGTTGACATGATGCTAATTCATGTTTAAGACATTTTCTACTGGAGAGATAATACCCTCCCCTAACAGCTCTGATTTTAAATATATTAAATATTTTACTCATCTCATTTTGAAAAAAAAATATTTTACAATAAATCACTGGTCGTTTTTAAATAACTATCAATGTTTTATTTTGAATTTATATTGTACTTTGGATATAATTCAATTGAAAATTAAAAATTGTAAACAACTAACAAATTATATTCTTAATTAATGATTGACATTATGTATCCATATTCTTAAAATTTTATTTTTAACTTATGGTAGTTCTGATACAAGCATTTCCAATAATCATACACTAGTCATGAAAAACTTATCTAAGCATATAGAAGTTTTAAAGCTCACTTCAGTTATTATAAATTTATAAAGATGTATTTTGATTATAATAAAGTTTAAATTTAATATGTAAGATAATATTAGATAATATTTTTAAAAATGATAATTTTATATATAAATAATCTTCGTATAAACTTCTCAATATCTCGATTTGGAAAATTTCTCAATTCATTTCTATAATAGTATGAAAAATCATAAACTGGGTTAGATTCCAGAGTATGGAGCTTGTAAACATATACACAGAAAGATAAAACAGAACTTTATCAAATATTTTCCATGCTTCTCCAGGATGCAAATGACTTCTCTTTTTAAGAATAAATAAAATCAACTCATTTTTAAAGGGTTCCTAAATTCTTCCTTTCTTACATAACAAAATCATGGATGAAAAAAATTAATAGTTCTTAAAATAAAATCTTAATACTTATTAGATTCTCGATTTACAAATGTTTCTATTAGAACATCTCTGTTAATCACTTGTATTCCTCTCTATATCTTAAATGTAATTTTCCTTAATAGTTTTCAATAATGTAGAGTGTATCTAAAACAACATTTTATTAATACATTCATTTTAATCTGGCATATTATACAAATCCCATAGTCCAAGACTATCTTCATCTTTAGGGTCAATCTCAAGTGGCCCTAATTGATACTTAGAATGTAACTGATAAATCCTATAAACTGATTAATATCACCAATTCAAAATATTTTTTTACTTAAACCAGCAACCTATATAAACTACTTAAATCACTTGTTTTGAAATAAAAAAATTATGTATGTAAATCTACAGATTGTATAGTTTTATGAGTTAATGAAAGAAAAATAAATGAAATTTTAATTTAGTATATAAATTCATTAGAAAAAAATCTTATAGCCTAATCTAAACGCAACTTTAAAAAATCATTATAATCACCAATTGGAGTTTTCATTTTAATTTTTTCTTTTAGTTCTTCCACTTTTGGAATTGAAGATTTATGTTTAATTTGGTGAATAAAAAGTCGTTGCTTAGTTAAGAAAATACTCCTGATCGAATTCATGTCGGAAAATTAAAATCATTAATTGAGTAAATTAAAATTATCCACTATTTTTATTGTAGTAATTTTTTTTATTTAAGTTTTTTAATAATTATCACTTAAACCAGATAAATAATTCCGTGAATTCTATTAAGTTTCTGTTAACTGTTAATTCAGAAATTCATTACTTAACTTTATTATTATCAAACATTTATCACTAAAATATTTTTTTTTCGTTGACGTTGTAAGTAGTGATGGGAAATATCGGATAGGGGAAAACACCTTTGTCACGAACTGATAATGCTCCGACATTTATATACTTCGACATTTGACTAAGTAGTAATTGTTACGAACATCTGGTACTCCGACCATCTGTACCATAGGTTACCAAAATTACGACGGATTGTACTCAGACATTAAATTAAAAAACGGTAGCACAGTGAGGTCGAGGCACAGTGTGGACGAGGCATAAATGGGACAAGTATAGATGATATCTAACAGTGATTAAAATCACTATCATAAGAAACGCTTCGATGCAAATCTGTAAATAGTGTTTCCTTTAGAGAAATTGGTGGATTATTCTAAAAGCAACATCAACTCTTATTTCTTTAATTATATCCTGATTAGTAGCTCTTTGATTTTAAAATATAATATATATATATATACTAATTATAGTTCTTAAATTTAGTATGAAATTGTGATGCCAGCTATGATGTATGGTTCATAGTGTTGGGCGGTGATAACAAAGTAGAGCAGAGAATAAGTGTTGTAAAGATGAGAATGCTTAGTTGAATGAGTGACTAGAGAAGATAAAATATGGAAAGAGTATATAAGAGTGAGTATAGGTGTAGTGTCAATTGTGGATAAGATGAGAGAAAATAGACTTAGATGGTTTAGTAATGTTATGAGGAGAGAAGAATCGTTATAGAAATGAATGTTGAAGGAAGAAGCGGTAGAGGAAGACCAAAAAAGAGATGGATATTATTGAATGTGATATGAGGACAGCTGATGTGATCGTAGAAGAGGGGGGGGAGAGATCGTGTCAAGTGGAAGTTTAGAATAAGGGTGGGTGATCCCAAGTAGTTGGGATTAAGGCAAGGAAAAGGAAGAAGATTATCTGAAATTCCGGTGGCATTTGACATAATATGATTGTTGTTTGGGAATGTACAATTTAGCGTTAAGTTGGTTTTAAACAATATAGTGTCAAATCAATTACCTACTCTATCGGTTGTATATTAATATACGCTACACTATAATGATACAATAAATAAATAAAATAAATAATAAATAAACTCACACATACACACATATGCATTTATAACATTGTATCTAATGTAAGTATAACATGATAAAAAGTAAGCATAAAATGAAATTTTATAAAAACATATTTTAAAATTTGTTCATTTTTGAAAAAGTTTCGGCAGTTTTTAGTAAAAAAAATAGAAAAATTTCGAAAATTAGTGATTTTTAAATTTGTAATTTTTTTGGAGGTTTCCCCCATTTACGGGGAGCCAGGGATTTTTTTTCAATTTTTGAGGGCAATGTCTTCGACTAGATACGATTTGTGATCTTTTGACGTATTATTGAAAGAAATCGGTTAGGTGAGAGCTGAGAAAAAGTGGTAACAGACACAAAAAAAAAAAAACACATCTAAGTAAAACCAATACCTTCTCAGCTTCGCATCGAAGCTAAAATACATTAAAAGAAATATGTACAGTATCTGTTCAAGTGGTGTCAAAATGCCCGACGCCCTTTTTAAACACAATTGCCCGTGTACAAATTGTAAATTGTGTCGAGATCAGATGTGGTTTTAGTATGGACTACCTTTTTTATTTTTACAAATTATTCTTTAACGACATTTGTTTATGATATTATTACATATCAGTTGTCTCATTTAGACGAGGGTTTTTTAATGCGAATATAAAAATAAATTACAGTTATTGAAAATCCATAGAAATTGAATTTAAGTATTGTATTTTAATAAAAAATACATTCAATTACATGAAATAACTAAATTTAATTTACCTTTTTTTTTACTTAAATTTAAATACAAACATTTTTGTTTTTATGTTGTTCAATATTTATTAGAGGGCGGTTCTTAAAAATGATGTTTTGAAATTCATATCAATCAACTATAAAATTAATAAAAACTATGTTCCACATAACGATGCTTTAGTATTATATCAAGTAATCAGTATTTAATATGTTACATGCAACGGTATGATATTTTACTTTAGTTCGTGATGCAATGTAACAGTAATCCACAGTGGAAAATTTTTTTATTGAAATTACATTACAATTCATTACATATTAACAATTTGAGCGGTCACATTACCAAATCATTCGTTAGTCTGTGATTAAAGGCATCAATTATCATAATTATAGTTAGAATTCTATCCATAATCATGATTTTAACCCAAACGTTTATATGTTAACGGTGATAAATAATATTATCACAGAATAAATCATAAAGAAATATCACAGATAAGATAAAGTCTTATCTTATCTGTAGTAATATTACCTATTAATATTATTCTGTGATATTGTTCAATGGAATAAATAAATGTTTTTATCATGTTCATTGATAGCTTTATCTCTATTTTTGAAATATTGTATAACCGTTCAGAATAAATTATATTAATGTGAAAAGTGAACATTTATTAATTAACTCGTGTTTATTTAATAGCTATATAAAAATTATATATTTATAATATATAAAGTTTATACTTTAGTAACAAAATACCAAGTATTTCATATGGATGAAATAACCGAAGAAATCGATAGAGTCGTTCATGTACTTGATGTATTAAAATCTAGATACATTTTACTACGTGTAAAGTATGATGTTGGTAAGTAAAATAATTAAAATAGTTGTTTTGATTGAATCTATGCAGAAGTTAGATTCTCTAGATTAGTTTATATATATTTATGTACTTGGGAGGATTTAGAACTGTTTTGTAAGGGATGTAACAATAGTTATTAGTATTCTTTATATTTGTCAACTTGTTAAAAAATAATAAAAATGAAGTACAAAATAGGCTAATGAAGACTTTTCACAAAATCCATCCTACTATATGCCTGATTTTGTAGAGACGATTATAATATAAATGTCTAATATTTAATTTCTAATTGGTAATTAACATTGTTTCGTCTATGATAAAAAATATTTATATTATCAATTTTTAGTTAATAAATAAAGTTTTTATAATGGGTAAAAATATATTTTGTGATGAAAATTTTAGTGTCTATAAAAAAAAGTATTCTTTAGTTTTATCTTGTATGCATTCCTTAATTTTGAAATTTAGATGTAAATTAAAAAAAAAAATTGTGGTGCTAAAAATGCTTTTTATTACTTTTAATATATTTTTTACTCAGAATATTTTATTTCTGAGTTATTGGATACTTAAACTCTCTTTAATTTCCCCTTATTATGTTGTATGTTGTCTTTTAGACAACATTTCATTTTCTCTAGCGTAAGGCCACAATTGTCAAAATAAAATTTTTGCTACATTATTAATCAAAATTTTTTAAGTAGATGATATTGCAAGAGAATCTACCACACGCTTTCCCTCGTTATTTCACTAGTTGTATGCTTAAAAATAGTGCATGATGTTATGAAAAATATAATTTTAACAATGCTATTCTTGATTAATTATTATATAATAAAACATTGAAAAATTAGACAATACTAGAAACATTACTTAATGATGTGAGATTTTTAAAAAATTTTTCTTAATAAAAGAGCATGACAACATTATTCTAAGAAAATTATTTTTGAAGATAAGAAAATTTTTTAGCATATGAATATTAAGTTTTGAATATTAATTAATAGATTATTATGATTTATAATTGTGAATACTGCTAAGTATTTTATAGTCAAATTATTATTTTTTTAATTATCATTTAATTTACAAGTGTGATTACTTTTCTGGTAAATTGCTTTTGGAGTTATACTTTTTATACAAAACACATATCATGCTCGGTGTAGTCTTGTACTCCTCTAGAATCAGGGCACTGAGTGAGGGGCGGAGCCCCAGTTAGGCAAAGTCTAGTATTTATATATTACTTTAACTTTATAGGTAGCAATTTCCACAAAAAGGATTCAAAAGAAATGAGTGATGCAACTAACGATTTACAGTCATATGTTATGTTAGATTTGTACCTTTTGAATTATGCCTTTACTTATGGACTTTATTCAATGAATATGTATGCTACCCGTGCTAGAACAACTTTGAAAGAAAGTGACTCAGATCCTCATTTTTTAAAGTATCTATTTAAAAAGAAAATTATAATTTTACAATCATTTTACTATCATAAATGTATTACTTTTGTAGAATTTTAAAAGAAAAAGTACAATGCATGGTTGAAACAACCCAAGAAATTCAAAATTCTACAAAGGACTGTTACTCAAGTTTTACATCATATATAAACTCTTTGCTAGTATATACTAACCTATTGTATGGTATGACTTTATCAGATTCCATAAAGATTGACCAGATTGACAATGAAAAGTTAGTATATATTTTTTCTATCAACATTAAAATGAAAACTTCTTTAAGATTGGGTAAACAATTTTTAATTACTTTGAAGTTTTTAGTTTAACCATTTCTAAAAGTGCTCTAATTCTATAGTAATCTTAAAAAATATATTCAAGTTTTTATATACATTATTTTTGTTAGTTATATAGGTTACAAAAAAACATTTTTCACTATATAATACAGAAAAATAATTTTTAAAAATATGTTTTCAGTTTTATTATTTTGCATTTGTTATATGATTAAAGTATTATTATGAACAGGGTCTGTTACCGAGTCGATAACGCATCAGTGCTTGACGTGCACTGCCTCAGGTTCGAAACTCGGTCACAGACGGCTTTATTTGCTGAACGAGAGATCAGTTTGGTAATTAGAGTCGCCTCCCTCTCTCCAGTAACAGCCTCTAACCATCATTCCCGAAATATAAATGGTTAAGAAACCTTCTTCTTTAGGAGAGGGCTCTATGGCCCTTGAAGTGATATAAAAAAAAATTCTATGAACAGATAGATAGTAGTGACATACCTAGGTTGCTTATTAAGTTAGAAATGAGAGAAAGATTTTACAAAATAATTTTTTTGGTGATTTTTTACTTAAAATGAAAGTTTAGAATAGCTAATTTTTTTATTCTTTCCTGAGTACTTATGTGTTAACAGGCATGTTAACTAAGGTTTAAAAAAAATATTTTTAGAGTAACACGGCCGCCGGGGATTGACAGCCGGTTATAGAAAGTGTACCGGAAATCATGTGAAAAAAAGAGGCATGATACGGGATTAGAACCCGCAACCCAAGGCGTCTAGACCACCGTGCACTTATGATTCAGATCCCGATACACTTTCATTTAGGTTGATAACGTGATGTGCAGTTGAGGGAAACACGGTACCGTGTCATGGGATTAATAGACTAACAAACAAAACATATTGCAGTAAAATGTGCATTAAATATTCTTCGTAGTGTTTATATTGAGTCTAATTTTCTATAAAATATTTTACACGTTAATGACATTCTTGAAGGATTTATATAGTCAGTTTAAGTTATGAAATTTAATGGTAATCAATTATTTTCCTAAATTCAAATTTAAACCAAGCAACACTAGAGCCACCTTAAACACAGAAAATAAAAAAAAAATATTTAGCTTTTCCCACCAAATTAATTTTAAGTTATACCACTATACAATTATTGTAAAATATTAATATTTCTTTTTATTTCATTGAAAAAAAAAAAATTATATAGTACTCTAATTTACACAGGTATTTAAAAAATAAGGAAATAGGTCAATTGTTATAAATAATAACAATAGAAACCAGTTTTCTTATTTGCAGAACACCTATATAATCATTGAAGTTAATAGTCTTTCATTAATATAATACTTTTTTCATTATTTTATCTGTGACTCTTTCTTTTGATGTATTTTATAAATTATTCATTTTTTAGAAAGAAAAAGAAACTCATGAAAAAAATATCAAAAATTAATTTGATGGCTAATATTATTCAGTTTTTGGTCTCTGATAAAATAATGGATTACAGAATAGAAGAAGGTCGAGATGCTTTAAATATGGCTTTAAAATACAGAACACCGAGAACATTAGAATATTACTCAAAAAATATCAATAATTCATAGGAAAATCAATTTTGGTAATTTAATTTTAAATTTTATTTGATCAAATAGAGAAAAATAAAAAATAGTAAGCGTTTTCTCCAAAACAAATTTATTTGTTCACTTTTATTTAAATAATTAAATGCATACGCTATATTAAGAACTTATCTTTTTATTAAGTATAAATTTATGTAATGATATAATGTAATGTTGAATAAAAATTTACAACTAATAAACCATAGTAGGTAAAATAATTTTGTACAATTTTACAATTAAACAACGTTTTCATTTGAAGTAAAAAGTTTTTATGGGGAAAAAAGAAACTGAAAGGATTACAGACATATAATTTAATGGTAAATAGACCATAACCACATATATTTATTGTTTTTAAAGCTCGACAAGATATAACCTTGTATGGCACTTTTCTAAAAGTCAAATTACTGGTAAAATTTTAATATTGCTTTTAGTTTAATTGATATAGTTTTAAAATAGAATATTAGGATCAGCATCAACAAAAGTATAACGAGGTATAATTTATTTACTGCTAAATTTTAAAACAATTAATAATTTAAATATTATTAAGGTTAAATAATTTGAAGTTTATAAGTAGTTAATAAAACTGAAAAAATTAAGAAGTTTATAGAAACATATTTCTGGCCTATCAATTTAGATGAACTATTTGAAATTTTATAAGTACATTGTTATTTTTGCTGAACATTAATATTACTGTTTAAAAATTATCAACATTAATAATAAATTATCATAAAAAATATATGGTTATATGGTCCAAATTTCAGTCTTCAAACAATTTTATTTAGGACAAAACATTCTAGATATCACAGTGTCAAATAAAATTTTAGTCCCCGACTAAAAAGGGTTTATGTTATTAATGCATTAATATAATTATTGTGCAAATTTTATGTTCACTATAAAATATTTAAATGTTTTATTACATCCATCAGTTAAAAAAATTTATATTTTATAAACTTTTTCATAATCCTATGATATTTGATTAATCAGAATATATTAATGAAATTCAATACTCTTTATATTAATAAATTATTTTTAATTGCAGAATCATTAAACATGATGAACTTAAAAACATACATATACACTTTAAATATTTATTTTAACTAATAACTAGATTGTAACAAAACATTTAAATAATTGGAATTTACATGTAATAGTTGTCATCATTCATTTCCCTTAAATACATAACATGCTATAAGCAATACCCATTGTTGAGAATGAAGATATAGAAATTTGGTAAACTTTATTTCTGTGATGTCATTTTATATGAAATAAGAAAGTTTATGTATTTAGATATATAAACATTAGGATACATACAATTTTAAATTAAATCACAAGTTTATATCATATAAATGAATTTAAAATAACTTATAAGCACATTTAACAATTATATTTTTCAATGACATTTGAGTTCATTCTACAGATGGCAAGTACTTCTTTCATGAAACAATATTGATAGAAACATCAACATATAATTACTAATAAACATTTTTTTTAGATATATTAAATTTCTTACAATATTAAGTACCAAATTCTAACACACAATTATTAACATTCAATGTGTAGAGAGAAATTTCCTATTAGAAAAAATCAGTAAATAATCAACATGTATAAAAAAAAATTGAGGTAAATGCATTGACATAGAACTTAATGAGTATTTCAATTTTTTTAATTGCCACTATTTCCTATCTTTTTTGTGCTGTTCCATTAAACATTTTTATAGAAAATTTCATAAAGTAGAATATTTATACATTTTATTCAAAAGAAATTTATTATCTATAATTGATTGCTCACAAACAAGAAGAATCAGGTGTTGCAGTTCTAATTAACACTGGATTGTGTTTATCATAATCATGTACAAGATCTTTGATATGTGATAACTTATTATGTAAATAATCAAACCGTGCTTTAGCTGCTTGATATTTATCATCATGTTTTCTTTCATTATATTCTTGTAATATTTGGTTTTCTAAAATCTGTTGAAAAAAATCAACTATAAATATTTTTCTAAAATATTGAATGCTAATTAATATATGAATGAAAATTACTTTATATTCATTTGAACCTTTGGGATATAATAACATTTTATCTTTTAACTTTGCAAACTTATTGCGTACAGGGTCCATTATTTCAGCTAAATGTTTATATTCTTTATGACATTTCATAAATTCAGATTTATATTGTTTCTTTTGATCCTTATTGGTGATTCTTACAAAATCTCTAAATATTTTTAAACAATTACATAACATTATACTTATACAGAATGAATTTTTATTTAGAAAATAATATTAAGTTTTCTTACTGGATATATTTTGGTATAGTTTGGACTGGAGCATGTGTAGGAGACCGTAAATTTGACTGGGTGCTAGAAACAATTGGGGGAGGACTATTTGAGGATAATTTTTTTTCGGGTAAAGGCGGTTTGAAATGCGAGATCCGCATTCTTTTGGTTTGGAAACCATCAGCTCCATTGTAATAACCAGGCCGTTTATTACCATGCAGATTATTAGGAGGACTACTGGGAACAGTGCTACTAGGTGATTGTTCACTGCTTCCAGAACTGCCAGTATCACTTAAACCCGGAGGAGTTAAATTTTGAGGTTTCCTCCTAAATAAAAAAGAACAATATAGAGAAAAATTTTTAAATCTATTTTATGTATATATTAACCGTTTTAAAACAATATGATCTTGACCAGAATAAAAAGGCCAGTCTTCTTGAACATCATTCCAAATATGCCTTAAAAGATAATAAACATTATCTTTAGGTTGAGCTACTTGACTAAGAACTGACATAATTTGAGTTCTATCTTTATCTTTTAAACCATCTAAAAAATTAAAGCACATATTATAAAAACATAACTAAGTCATAATAATTTATTGATAAATAGCAATTTAACTGAATATAATACATTTTTGATGTTTGTTTTTGGATATTACATAGTTTAATAATTTTAATGGTTTACAAAAATTATAATAAATAATAAGATTTTCAACAAAATTTCTACCTTATTATTTGTTTAATATTTAGAGTTTGTTTTCTAAATAATCAATATACTTATATAAAACATATTATTGAAATATATATATGTATTTAATTAAGACATTAAAAAAATCTTAAATTGAACAGTATTTCATTTTAGTTTTGATGTGAACCTGGCCGGAGATACTACCTTCAAAAATTAAAAAAATATCTCATAATTCAGCATCCATCAAAAAGAGCAAAAATCATAATTTTTTTCTGCATTTTATAAGTGTAGAAACTTTATATTAAAAAGCAGGATTTGTATGAAATTTTAATACAACATACTAGGGTCTATAAGCTTTATTTTTAGTATGCTTATTTAAAAAAACATAAGGAAGGATTTAAAAAAAACTACTCACACTTTAAATTTTTTTTTTCATTTTATTTTTGAAACTGTTACAGAACATCTGCGTTTTTAAACTTAAACCAAAAATGAAAATATCTAAGATTTCAATAAAAAAAAAAATTTTTAATTTGTTCATTTTTCAAAAAGTTACGGCAGTATTAAGTATTAAAATATTTCATGTTAAACAGTGATTTTTACATAAAAATTACATTTTTCATTAAATTCAACAGCCATTATCCTATAGAAGAAAAGATGTCGGAACAAATTTTTGTATGAACTTATAGTATTTACTGTAATCTTTAATTTGGCATATGTTTAAAGAATGCAGTATTTACGGAACATTTTCAAAAGTTAAGTTGAAAAAGTTCTACTTTTTATACGTATGTTTCAAGTTTTGAATGCCCCCTGTATAAAGGGAAATTATCCAATTTAAATAAAATGTATGTTAAATGAAAGAGGTAAATATAATATATTTAGAAACAATAAAATTTGTAGTGATTCATACATTTCTCTAAAAGTTATAGCAATTCAAATTTGAAAATATAAAATTGAAAATCAGAAATTTTAACACAAAAATAGCATGTTTTTAACTATGGCAGATATTTGCACATAGAAGATAAATCAGACAAATTTTTTTTCTTCATTTTATAGTACATGACATAAGCTTTAATTTGATATATATTTAAAAGACGCAGTATTTCCGGAATAATTTCAAAAGTTAAGTTGAAAAAGTTAATTTTCGTAAAAAAGTTGCCATTTTCAAACCCCCCCAGTGAGCAGGTTGTGTTAAATTTTCAAAAAAATGATATCAAATGAAAGTCAAATATCAAAGGTTTCAATATAAAAATAAATTAAGTTTATTTGTTAATTTTTGAAAAAATTATGATAGTTTAAAAGAAAAAAAATAACGAAATTTACCGATTTTAAAAATTGTAATTTTTTTGGAAATTTCCCCCATTTATGGTAAATGAGGATATTTTTTTCAATTTTAAAGGTAATGTCTTCAATTACATATAATTTGTGATCTTTTGACATATTTTTTATCAAAATCGGTCCAGTGAGAGCTAAGAAAAAGTGGTAACAGAAAAAAACACATCATGATAAAATTAATACCTTCTCAGCTTCACATGGAAGCTAAAATTAAGTTAACAATATTATTATTATTTGATTAACTATGTGGTTAGTGATAAAAGAATCATTCTGTATTAAATTGTAGCTTTTAAAATAAATATTTTTTCTCATAATGAAAATATAAACATTTCAACAGTTTCTGAGAAAATGAGTGTCTCAAAATTGTTAACTCTATGTAATAAATAACCATAAATAAATCTCGAAGCAAAATTTTTTTTTTTTAATTATATTTACATACCTCTATTTAATACACTAATTAATTCTGGTTTTTTGTAAGGTCTTAATGCTAAAAGATGAATAATTCTGTCTCGTAATGGTTTTTTGCTGATATCAGATGCATGGCTAACAGGTGATGATGCTATGTGTGGAGGTATAGGTTTTGAAATTATAGGTTTTGGAACGTGATTTAGTGTATTATTTATATTATTTGTATTTGAATTATTATTATTATTATTATTATTATTATGACGATTGGCTCTTATTTGGGCAGGATTTCTTCTAATTTTTCGGCTCAGAGCAGATTTACTATCGAGTTCAATTTCTCGTGTACTGTAAGTAAAAACGTTTTATTTATATATTATTTCATGGATTAATAATAAAAAATTTGTAAGCACCATGATTTTTTATGTAATTCTTCTACAGCAACCATTCTATGTCTAGTAGCTTCATATACATCTTCATTTGCTAATATTCGCATACGTCTATTTAAAGTACCAACATACTCCAATGATCTATAAGAATGTCATAATAATTAAATTATACAGCTAATGATTAAAAATAGATTAATTAATGTAAAATTAATAAAATGTATTATTTTTACCTTGATGTGTTTTGTCGAATACATTCAAAACTGCTGCGAGGTCCAGCAACATCTGTTGTATTGGATAAACTAAAGTCAAATGTATAATTTTTTGATATACTGGGTACACATAATTGCTGAAAAAAGTAATAAATAATTAAATTAAAATTATAGATCATGTATAATTTCGGAAGCATATATTTTAGAATTATTTATATATCTATATTTTTATTTAAAAAGTTCAGGCCTGTACATCAACATAAATGTTTTTCTCCTATGAGTTAATTTATTTAGAGGAATAGTAATAAAATCAATTATTTTTAATGGTCTATCTTTTAATTTTTATTTGTTAAAAATTAATTACACACATTTTTAAAATAAAAACCCAATTATTTTAATATTTTGTCAATGTATAACCAAAAATTTTATACAAATAAATTAAAAAAAAAAAAAAAAAAAATTTTTATCAGAAAATTGAGGTTTATTTACAGATAGAGGGTATTCAAATTCCCCTAACATTAATAGTACCTAAATGTTAATACAATGCGGAGGAAGATTAGATAAAAATTTATTGTGTAAAATTTCATTTAGAGCAAAATTTACATCAATATTACAGGAAAAATTATTTCAATTTCACAATAAACTATTATCACCAATGTGTACAATATGATCAGATAATTTTTATTTAATGCAATAATATGATTCAATACTTTAAAATGAATAAATAAAACAATTTCTAACTCTATACAGTTTAATAATTAAATCACAATATGATTTAGTTAATGAGCTATTATTTTATATAATAGAAATAGAAAATTTTTAATTTTTAACCTAAATCAGTATTACAAAAAAAAAAAAAAAAATTTCACATAAATATATTTTATATGTCATAAGCAAGAAATAGTACAATAATATCTCAAGTAAAATAAAAACTTCATCATTTTTTAAACAAATTGTACATAGAAAAATAACTAAAAAAATCAATACTTACACCTTCGTTTCCTTTAAATTGTATTCTAGGTTTAGGAAGATTTTCTGAGTTGCCCTATAAAAAAAAATGTTTAATTTTAAAACACAACTTATTTTAAATTTTTAATCATCATAATTCATATAATTAATAAATAATATAACAATGGATAGTATGAAGTATTGTCTCGTCTTAAAAACAAATTTATAAAATTTATTAAAAAATAGGTCTAGAAAGGAGAAGTATAGTAAAAAGTATGTATCATTTTAATCATTCAATTTTTGAATTATTTAAAATTATACGTCTTGTAAAAAAAAATTAATTTAAAATCAAAAATAATTATTTACATGCTTTATTTAATAAATGATATTATAAAAAACATTGTATTAATTAAATTTCTAAAAGTTCTTTTAAAATTTAAAAATATAAAACTTCTTTTATTTTACAACTTCTACTTCGATTGTTAGTCAATGGTCATAATAAATAGCGATTGCATTATCTAATAAACTATACTATAATGAATATTTCTATAGCGGCACATAACATGCTAACTAGTAAAAATAAAAATAAGTGAAAATATATTATAAATTAATGTTATTGGTTTTTCAGGTTTATTATGAATGTTATTTTTCAATTAACCTATTTTTTTCTCCGTGAATATCTTTGGATTACCCTGGAAACTAGTATTACAGTATTCAGGGGAAATTATGCCATTACTTCTTCTGAAACGACTGATAACATTAATAAACAATCAATTCATTTAAGTCAGAGGCGATGGAAAAATATTTTCCAAAAGGGGCCCTAAAAGAATGATATTTACTAGAAATACGTATCAATTAATCTTACGTATTAAACAATGTAAAATATTGTTGTCTAGGAAGGTTATAGATCCCCTGGATCCCTCCGTATTATCCATCACTAATTACAATTCAATCAATCATTATTTAAATGTAATTTATATAATATATCAGATCGCACCATAGTGCGCCAGTTTTAGCAATGCCAGTGTATCATTACACAAAACAATTAGGTCGGTTTTTCTAACCACCATGTCTTTGTTTTCTTTTAAGATTTACTTTTAAAATTTAAAACATAGATTAAACTCTAGGAGCTTAGAATACATGATAAAAATTTTAGCTCTTAATTATAGCTATTTTAAATTAGGAAAGTTTCATTTGTAGCAGGGCGGCAGTTACCCGATCTAATTTTTTAGTGGTTCGTGAAAATTACGTATAAAACACCTCCCCTTAAAAAGTCTGCCGCCTATCTTAGTTGTGGACAAGTTAGCTTTTTCTGTAGTTCATAAACCTCAATCCTACTTTCATCAGCAATTTTGCTCCTTTATTCATTAAAGTAGGATTAAAGTTTATGAGCTAAAGAAAAAGCAAACTTGGTCACAACGAAAATATTACTATTTTGATAGGCGCCGTGTCATATTTATGGAAGAACATTTGTTACATTTGTACATAGCCCACTCGAAAGCTCCCTTTGCAATAAATTATAGTTGTATGTAATTTATAATAGTACGAGGAAAAATAATATTTGTCTGATTAATAAAAATATATTATACATCTTGATATTATCAAACAAAAAGTTATAAAACATTATAGCAAACAAAAGTTTTGATGACAATACTATTTGTCAAGTTTTTTTAATAAAAAACTAAAAAATATCTGTGAACATTTCGATATACATAAACTATATATTATTTTTATAGAATTATCAAGTAATTAAAAGAAATATGGTTTAATTTTGTAATGTATTTTATTTAAAAAAACCAAGCACAGTGGGGTCGAGGCACAGTGTAGACAAGGCATAGATGGGACTAGTATAGATGATATTTGACAGTGATTAAAATCACTATCATAAGAAACGCTTCGATGCAAATCTGTAGATAGTGTTTCATTTAAAAAATTTGGTGGATTATTCCAAAAGCAACATCAACTCTTATTTCTTTGATTATATCCTAATTAGTAGTTCTTTGATTTTAAAATATAATATATGAATAAATACTAATTATAATTATTAAATTTAGTATGAAATTGATATTCAATAATTTAATATTGTAATTTAAACGGAGAAATTATAAAAATAATAAAGAAGTTGTATTTTGCTTTATTTTTACGTGTATAAAAATTTAAAGGGCTTGATACAATAAATTTCAATAAAAACTGTTTGTTACTATAAATAAATGCATTGAACTACAAGGAACTTTCATCAGTAACAAAAATATACCATTTTAAATCAACTTTTCGCGATGTTTTCAAATCTGCAATTTTTCTATCACTTCTAAGTTTTAATATTATCAAAAATTAGTATTTACATTTAAAAAATTCGCATCGAATCTAAAAAATTGGCTATTTAAGCTAACTCAAATTTAAAAATTACTTTTTCGACTTTAAAAAAGTAAAAAAAATTTAATAAGTTTAATTTCTTATGTCTTATGAACTTTATTCTATGTCAATTAAATTATATAATATTCATGAAAGTCAATATATTCTCCTAATAAGATATTTTAAAATAAAATAAAATACAAAACCTAGAATTTTAATAGAAAAATAGCATATTTTTGAATACGGTAGCCATTTGCGCATAGAAGATAGGTCGTCGGGACAAATTTTTTTTT
>NW_026099574.1:27098347-27098801 GCF_025091365.1 Daktulosphaira vitifoliae
TTTTTTTTTTTCATTTTATAGTACATAAAATAAGCTTTAATTTGATATATGTTTAAAGGACGCAGTATTACCGGAAAATTTTCAAAAGTTAAGTTGAAAAATTAGTTTTTGTAAAAAAGTTGCCATTTTCAAACGCCCCCAGTGAGCAGGTTAAGTGTGAAATTTTCAAAAAAATGATATCAAATGAAAGGAAAGTATCTAAGATTTTATTAAAAAAAAAAAATTATGTTGATTTGTTGATTTTTGAAAAAGTTATGGAAGTTTTAAGAAAAAAAAGTGAAAACAATGACAAAATTTATCGATTTTTAAATTTGTAATTTTTTTGGAGATTTCCCCTATTTGCGGGGAACGAGGGAAAATTTTTCAATTTTTAAGGGTAATATCTTCAACTAGATACGATTTGTGATCTTTTGATGTATTATTGAAAGAATGACATTAGACATAAAAAAAAAAA